>NW_006203764.1:2569871-2589386 GCF_000334495.1 Tupaia belangeri chinensis
GGGTCGGGGACTCAAACTGTAGTCAACTACATGGGAGTCCGGTGACATAGCCATTACGCTAACTGCTGGTCCCAAGAGTTTATATTATGGGAACCAGCAGTTAGCGTAATGGCTATGTCACCGGACTCCCACATAGTCGACCGTGGTTTGCATCCCGGACCCGGTGGCTTAAAACTCACGCCAGGCACGTGTGCGTGTGTGCCCAGGATCCCAAGAGGAGAATGGAGGAGAAGGGATTGCGGCGTGACCATCCCCCCTGGGGGATTTCTCGCTTTCTGTCTCAATGTCTCTGTCTGGCGAGTGCACGCGTCCTATAGCGAAAATCTCTCCCCCCCCCCAACAAAAAGAGTTTATATTATTATCTCAGCCTTTCTTGTGAATAATAGACAAAGTGCTTTAACTCCAATCTCATCACACAGACACACCCCACCTACAGGTTTTACTTATCTAGTATTTTAGTGTCATTTTTGTTTTTAAATTATTATTATTATTGATAAATTATTACTATTTTTACTGCTTTATATTCTTCATGATTACATAGATTTCCATACTTAACTTTTTCTTTTGTTTTTTTCCATAGGGCACATGAGCTCACCCAAGTCAGAGAGAGATAGTAAGAGGGAAAGTGAGAAATCACACCCCAGTAGTATGGCCATGCCACAATCCCCTCTCCTCCATTCTCTTCCTGGGACTTTGGGCATGTATGCACATGACCCGACGTGATTATCATGACACCAGGTCTGAGACTTGAACCACAGTACATCATATGGGAGTCTAGCACCTTAATCACTACACCACCTGCTGGTCCCATAGTTTACTAACTTTTTGAACATCATCCCTTCATATATTTCACTCTATCTTGGTTCAGTTTCCTTCTTATCATAATGTATCTTCTAGCAGTTGTTTCAGTAAGATTCTCTTAGAGGGGTCAGCAGGGAACATGGTGGTTAAGGCCCTGGACCCCCACATGGTCAACTATGGTTTGAGTCCCGGACCTGGCAGCTTGGAATTCACACTAGGTGCATGTGCAGGCATGCCAAAGGGGGTGATTTCTCACTTTCCCTCTCACCATCTCTGTCTGCCTCTCTCTGGTGAGCACATGTGTCCTATGACCAAAAAAAAAAAAAAAAGTATAGTAGAACATTTTTTACTTTCCTGATAGGATATTTAAACCTCATTTTTTCTTTCTTCCTTTTTTTTTTTTAGAGAGAGAGAGAGGTTAAAGGTTAAAGTGAGAAATCACCCCTCAGTGGGATGGCCACACCACAATCCCATCCCCTTCATTATCTTTTCAGATCCTAGGCACGCATGCATACACACCCAGCATGATTTTCAAGTCACCGGGTCTGGCACATGAACCATGGTCAGCCATGTGGGAATCCAGTACCTTAACCACGAAGTCACTTGCTGGCCCCTAGCCTTACTCTTGAAAGATAGCTTAACTGGAAGAGAATTTCAGGCAGGCTGTTCTTTTTTTCTTATCATTTTAAGATATTTTCTCCATTATCCTCTGGCTTCTATTGTGCTGTTGAGAAATGTTCTTTTTTTTTTTCCTTTTTTAAATTTTATTTATTCATTCATTTATTTTAATTTGACCAGAGGGAGACAGAGAAAGATAGAGACAAAGTGAGAAAGCAAGCCACCAGGTCCATGACTTGACCCGTGGTCAGTCATGTGGGAGCGTCCAGTGCCTTAACCACCATGCCACCTGCTGGCCCCCAAGAAATTTTCTTTATTTCTTTTTTTAAAGACAGGGTCTCCCTCTTGTAATCCTCCTGATTCAGCCTCCTACCTGGGGCCACAAATGGAATCATACCTGATTCTTTGCAGGACAAAGTCTTGCTATGTTGCCCAGGCTATCCTTGAACTCCCAGTCCCCCTGACTCAGTCTCCCAAACTGTTCAGATCATAGACACATAGCACCATGTGCAGCCTTTAGGATGGACCCAGGAATTTAACCCAGGCCTCCCATGTCGTCACAGCCTTCAGAGCACAGTGTCTTAGCAGTACTCACTAACATGGTTGGGGTGTCCATTTAGAATGTCTTCTCTTGATTTCTCTTAAAATATATATATATTTTTTTGTCTTGGCTATTCCGCCATACTGTGCCTACTCATGTAAACTATGCCAGAAAGTAAACTTTAATTTATTTGTAAGAATTCTAGGGCTTGGGACCAGCAGTTAGCAAAATGGCTATGTTGCTGGACTCCCATGTAGTCGACTATGGTTTGAGTCCTGGACCCGGCGGCTTAAACTCATGCCGGGCACATGTGCGTGCATGTGCAAGATCCTGAGAGGAGAATGGAGGAGAAGGGATTGGGGCGTGGCCATCCCCTCTGGGAGGTGATTTCTCGCTTTCTGTCTCTCTCTGTCTTTCTGGCAAGCGCACGTGCCCTATAGCAAAAATCTCTCCCCCAAAAAAAGAAATCTAGGGCTTATATAATAAATTATTTATTTATGAATAAATTGATTATTTTCATCAATTGTAGGATTGATAAAATGCAGGACCAGCAGATGGCGTAGCAGTTATCACTGGACTCCACAGAGCTGACTGTGGTTCTAGTCCTGGAACTAGTAGCTTGAAACTCACACCAGGCACATGTGCGTGCATGCCCAAGATCCTGGGAGGAGAATGGAGAAGGGAATGTGGCATGGCCATCCCCCCAGAGGATTTCTCACTTTCTCTCTCACTTCTCTCTTTTTCTCTCTCTCCCCACCCTTGCCCCCCTCAAGTGCATGCACCATAAGGCAAAACACTCGAAGAAGAAGAGGAAGAAGAGGAAGGAGAAGAAGAAGAAGAAGAGGAAGAAGAAGAAGAAGAAAGAAGGAATCAATAAAATGCATATTTTTCTTCTCTGAAGCACTATTAGATTTTTTATTTATATCCTTCATCCATCTCTCTTTGCTGCCTCCCAGGTAATCTCTTTAGATTTAGTTTCCATTTTGGCAATTATTTTCTTGTCTGTGTCTAATTTGCTGATTAACCTATCCATTGAATGTTTTTATGTTAGTGACTGTTCTACACTTCTGCAATTTCCACTTTGTTCAGATCTGTCTCGTTCTTCCTTTTCCTCTTTTTTTTTTTCTCATCTTGATACTACAGGCTTTATTGTGTCCTCTGTGACCAAAGAACAAAAGGAAACTATTGGTGTAAAGGAGATGAATTTGTTCTTTTTTTCAAAAAAAAAATATTTTTAAACTAACATATAAGAATTGTACATAATCATGAGGTACAAATGATTTTACAGTACAAGAATACAATGTGTAATGATTCATTCGGGACAATTAGCTTATCTGTCATCTCAACCATTTGTCATTATTTTGTTGAGAATAGTTTTGTTTTGTTTTGTTTTGTTTTTTGTTGTTGTTGAGAATAGTTTTAATTTTTTTTTCGAAATGATTAGATCTGTTGTGTGTTTTTGTTGTTTCACTTGTTTGTTTGTTTTTGTTTGTTATAGGGGACATGCACTTACCAGAGAGAGAAAGACAGAGAAAGAGAAAATGGGTATGTACCCCTCCAGGGGGGATAACCCTTCCATGGTCCCTTCTCCTCCAATCTCCTCTTGGCATTTTGAGCACACACAAACATGTGCCCAGAGTGTTTTTTAAGCCACCAGGTCCCAGACTTGAACCATAAAGTTGGCCATGTGTATTCTAGCCACCTTAACCACCATGCCACCAGTTGGCCTGTTTTGTGTTTTTTGTTTGTTCGTTTGCTTTTTTATCTTTGTATACTTACCATTTAAACTATTCTACAGTGTCTACCTCAGTTTTAATATTAAAGGTTCTTGGTGGGAATGATTGTGTTTATTGCTTCTGCTCATCTATTGGATCATCTAGGAAGTCATGACACATTTTTGCATACAAAAATAGACCATGATCTTCCCCATGACCTAAGAGTCGATGCTAGATTATTTCTTCATTTGCTTAGTAGTTTTAGATTATGAACTCATGTTCATTAGGATTTAAACTAAGAAAATACTGTTGGGCGCAGGTTGAAAGCACTCCCCTCCACAGAAGTTTGAGGCTTCCTTTTGAGCTTGCTTCAACCAGGCATTCTACGACTATTATTTGCTCACCGCAGATATTACTTGACTTTTCAGCTTTGAGGTTTCAGAGCATGCAGGTACTATAAAGTCAAACTCTAAACCTGTTCAAAGGTAGGCCCATGTTTACTAATCATCAAGGGAGACCACCAATCTTTCTCTCCGCTGAGACAGATACCATTCTTTGTCACTTTCATATAAGAAAGTGAGAAAGTACCTCCCATGAAAAATGGTCATACAATGACTTTGTCTTCATTTTTCCCAACTTTTAGAATTTTGGGCACACATGCACACATGCCCAGCGTGTTTTTTAAGCTGCTGGGTTCAGGATTTAAATGGTGTGGTTGGCTATGTGGAATCCAGCCACCTTAACCACCATGCCATGGACTGGCTCATTCAACTATTTTTTTTTTTAGTGTCTTATTATCTGTGAGGAAAGTGGAAGCTTTCTACGAGTAATTATTATTTTGTGTTTGAGAAATGAGGAAGAGCAGATGACAGCAGGGAGTGCAAGGCCCCTAAAGTTGATGGATTATGTGAGGATATAATGTACAAAGAATGTTTGAAACCATGAATGTTTTTAATTTGGAGCGCTAGAAGGTTCCCTGTAATCAATACCCATAGCATACAACATAGAAAGAATAAATTCACTATGACTCTCTCTCAAAAAAAGATATAATTTAAACAAATCAAACATAAGAAAACAAGAAATAAAAATAATTTCTAAAAATAGAACAATTTCTTATTTTAGTTGGTGCTGTGTCTTAAAGATCTACTTTTTTAAGTGGAAAAAAAGGAGGAGAAGCCATTTTTTAAGAAAAATCTGAAACAAGAAAACAAATGCTGATTATCTTGGTAGCTAGGAAACCTACTGCTCCAGGCAGGGTAACAAATAGTTCATCATAAGAAAGACAGAAAGAAAAGATATGATGGAACACTTAACACGGCCAAACGGACACAAGTTGGGAAGAAAGGAGACAAGGGTGTTTATAAATAGAAGTCTCAGCATAAAATTAGATTTTTATGAGGAAAATAAGGGCTTACTGAAGGGGTTCATATGAATAAAGAAGCATTCTGAATGTTCAAGAGCGAATGACAGACACAGAGACCCCATTGAAAATAAACGTGGAAAATCTGGAAATTGGAAGGGTCACATTTGCACATTGTTCTTAAGAACAGAAATGCTCCCAGTTTGCCCTGCCCTCTGCTTTTCCACTAGGACAGCATCCACCAGCTCCAACGAGGCTGCGGTATCCCCTGGGCAAGCAGTACTTTTCCATTTTCTCAGTAGTGGGACAGGGGATGCTAAAGATAATGCAATAAAGAAACCATTATAAGACAAGATGACAAAAGATGAGATTATCATCTCAGAGGCCAAGAACCCTGAACTGGGAGACAGACAAATGGTGAGCATTAAGAAGCTCTCCACAGGCCTCTACAAATAACTTATTTTTCTACTTTGGGTGTCAAAACAATTAAATAGGATGGCTGCTCCACGAGTTATGGGATGGTGAACTTGAAAAAGACCTTAAAAGGTCACCTAGACCATTACCTCATTGCATTCAAAAAGCCTTTTCTCTTCTAAGTCGTATGACCCTCAGTTCTCCAAAGCTGCATATTTTAGACATAGCTTATGTAGTTATGTGTAAAGTGTTTCTTTCAATGATATTTATTAGACCTCAGCAGAATTTTAACTCTATTTTTTAACTATATTGAAGCAATTAATCTCACAGGGCCTTGATAGAGAGTAGGAAGAACCTATTTCTGCCAGCTTTCGGTCTCCTGGGAACACAGGTGTGGAACCTACCTTAGTGAAAGCGCGGTAACACAAGCCACACAGCTCCACCAGGTAGGCCAGAGTGAAGGTGGCATTCTGAATCACAAAGCTCAGCAGTTTTGAAAACGGTTCCAACAGACTCTGCAAAGAGATTGGGGCCACATAAAATCAATCGCTGATTTCTTCATTTAGACTAAAAAGTATTAAGGCCTTAAAATACTTTAATGAAATCACCCTTTTTTCATTTAAAAATCTGTTGCCACATAGCTACTGGGGCCACCTGTGGGTCTAACAAATACAGAACTGTACATGTACAGAACAGTCAATGGCTCAAAGAGCATCATTGTAATCATGTTACTGCTAAGAACAATCCATTTTTCCATATGGCCTCATGTACAAACCCACCTACCTAGAACCCTATCCTCCTGTCTACCCCAAGCAGTTGAGACTCTGTGAGGTTTGAATGAGGATTTTTAACTCTATTTCTCAGAATCCTTAGCAAATTTTGGTCTTCTAGAAGCCTGTCTTCTCAGTTAAGCTGTGCAAGCCACCTTTGTGTGCAAACCACAGTATTGTTACCTTTGATAAAATTCATGACCCAGCCCCTGCCAGTGATTACCAGGAAAGCCCTGTGGGTTTTATTTTCCCCACCTGAATTGCACTCATGAAAGGTCAGTTTCAGTTCCATAGGTTTTCTTAAATCAATTAGAAACATTTATTGAGTACCTCCGGAGTGTCAGGCAGGGTTAGATACTTTCAGATCGTTTATCTCATTCAAACCTTTTCTAATTCTTGAGAAATAGTCTGTTATAATTAATAACCAAAGCTCTAGAATCAGACACAAGCTCCCTATGACCTTGAATAAGTGATTCAACCTTTCTGGAACTTAGTTGTCTCTTCTGTAAAAGGGGGACAACATGGCTTCCACTTCCTTAGGTCATTGTGAGAATTAAAAGAAATAATATACGTAAAGCACTTGGCAACTGTAAGCCTTCCATCAATTAGTCTGGTCTTCATTAACCCTCTGAAGCTTTAGTGTCCTTCTCTTTTCTGCAGTTGAGGCAGTTAAGTAGATAAACAATACTTAAGGCCAAAAAGTCAAATGAAATTAGAATCCAAGTTCCGGGGTGATTTTCTACAGGTAGAATTGCTCTATAGAGAAGAGAGGGTTTTACTTGGACTCCAAAAGACTCCCTTGCCATGATTTCTTGTATTTCTGAACTATTTAGCCCTTATTGCCTGGATTATAAAATTAATATGCGTGTGCGACCAGCAGTTGACATAATGGCTATGTCACTGGACTCCCATGTAGTCGACCACGGTTCGAGTCCCGGACCTGGTGGCTTAAACTCACGCTGCATGTGTGCCCAAGATCCCGAGAGGAGAATGGAGGAGAAGGGATTGTGGCATGGCCATCCACCTTTGGGGGTGATTTCTTGCTTTCTGTCTCTCTGTCTCTCTCTGTTTTTCTGGCAAGTGCACATGCCCTATAGCAAAAACCTTTCCAAAACAAAAAAAATTAATACATGTTCAATGTGCAAAGTCAGGATATGCAGGAAAGTACAAATGAGGAAATAAAAAGTCACCCACAGTCCCACCATCTAGTGATATCATTCTGATACATTTCCCTTCTTTATTATATTCCAGTATACTGAATTGAAATCTTTCACATGTACAATCCCATATTTTTTTTATTAACTCAATATAATAGCATAAAAAATTTCTAGTTCCATTTAATTCTTCATAATCATCCATTTTAATGGCCACAAAGTTACATTTTACTAGAAATAACACCCCAATAAAAATATTGTTGCATGAAATCTGTATTTTCCTTTGCTTCCTGAGGATATATCCCCAGAAAGAAATGACTAAATCAAAGAATATGAGTATTCTTGAGAGTCTTATTCCATATTGACATAAAAATGAATTCAGAAGGTGGTGTGATGGTTAAGAGAGCTGGACTCCCACACGGCAGACTGGTGGTTTGAGTCCCAGACTTGGTGGCTTGCTTTCTCACTTCCTCTCTCTCTCGCTCTATCCCTCTCTGGTCAAATTAAAATAAGTAAATAAATAAATAAAGTTAAACAAAATAATTCTTTTTTAAAAAATGAATTCATTACATGTTCATTGCCTCTGAGGATAGAAATGATCTTTTACTTGTCTGTATTCCCCACAGAAATCCATAGTACTTCCCATATAGGAAATCTTGAAGAAACGCTTTTGAAACGGTACTGTTAACTTGTATTCTGTGCTCTGTATAAATGCTGCTGCCTTGATTCCCAGACAGTAGATGAATGGGGATGGGAATACTCCTCAGGTTCAATATAATGCATCCTTACCACTCAAGAAGAGAAACCTGAACTCAAGCCTGAGTAGAAACTTGCTCTTCTACCAACCAGAGCAGCATGATGATGGGGCAATTTGGTACAACAACAACAAACAAGGAACTTGGACTCCAGAACCTATTTTTAAGTCTCAGATCTTCAACTAACCACTTTTGTGACCTTGGCTGAGATACCTCATCTCTGTGAGTCCGTTTTCTTATTTATAAATGAACAGATTGAACCAAACAATTTCTTTGCAACTTTCCAGCATAAATCATGATCTGTGAAAGTGCATCATGGTGAAGAGTTGCAGAAGATGTGTGCTGTTGGTAAACGAACTTGTAATTACACGCTACTACACAGAGAACGGCTGTGCCCTTGTATGTGATCCAGCTGGTAATGTAGCCAGGGATACGAAAGTGAAAGAGACACAGTACTGGACTTCATGACACTCACGGTCTCACTGGGGAGACTTCAGGACAATGTAAGTGCTATCCGAGCTCTGTCAGGGCCAGCCCTGTAGGGCCTGGATAAAAGAGTGGTTAAAGGAGTCAGATCCCACATGGCTGACCACGATTCAAATCCCCAGCATGTATGCATGTGTGCCCAGAATCACATAGGGTTCTCTCTAACAAGTACATGGGCCATCTGGTGGGCCATACCCACCAATCTATCCTCCCTACTACTAATTAGATGATCCTTCTAAATACATCCTTTCCAGTTGGTTCCTTGCTTTAAAAATCTTTGAGAACCTCTCATTTCTTTCAGGATGTCCCACATTCCTTAATGTGGCATGCAGGACATTATTTTATATCTTGCCAGCCTACCTGTCCAATGCAGTGTTTGGCTACTTGTCCCCTCCCCCATGCCTCCTAAGCACTTTCAGAATCAGCATCAATTTCATCATCAAAACAGCAAGCAGCATTTGCTGACCACTCACCATATGGCAGGCACTGTGCTTCAATGTAAAATTCCACTTACTCACGTACCGCCATTTATTCCCTTCGCCTGAAGTACTTTGCACCCCCGTCAGAGTAGTAAATGCCTTGTCACTCTTCAAGGTCCCATTTAAATTAAACAAAAAAATGCATGTATCGTCTGCGGCAACTTCTTCCTACATCAGTTCCCACAATGCTTGACAGAGCTTATTTATTTATTTATTTACTTATTTTTAATGTGCCAGAGGTTGCATAAACTTGCCAGAGAAAAAGGGAGAGAGAAGAGAGGAAGGGAGAGCACCCCTTAACGAGGTGTAGTTGTGCTGCAATGCCTTCTCCATTTCTCCAACCTGTCAGGATTAGGAGCATAAACACGCATGTGCCTAGCATGTTTTTCAAGCCTCCAGGGCCAGATTTGAACTGTGGTCAGTCATGTGAGATGAAGTTCCCTTAACCATGAGGCTACAGGGTCAGCCCCAGGAATACCAACTATAAATAATGACATTGTGATGTCTTAAAGCTCTTCATAGGAAATACTGGCCTGGCACAAGGACAGAAAAGGAGGCTGAAAGGGAGGCAGCCAGTGTGCAGTATCTGCGTCTTCAGTCATGCTGCACTGCCTACCGTTTTAGGCCACTGAATGACAACTGTTATGTCTTTCTGAAACATACATACATACCCTTGTGGCATTGGTTGAGGGTATCTTCAAGAGGCAAATCATAATTCTCAAACTGGAATCTAAAGAACACTGTGAATAAATATGAAAAAAGAAAAAGTTAGTTTCTTTGTTTTGTTTTTGTTTAATTTGTCAGAAGGAATGCCAAAGAAAGAGAGGCAGAGAAACAGAGAAAGGAGAGTGAGAAAGAACCCCACATTGAGAATAGTCACAGTGTAATCCCTTCTCTTCCATTTCTCTTTCTGGATTTTTGGGTGTACATGCACACATGCCTGGCATGTTTGTCTTTTTGTTTGTTTGTTTTGTTTTGCTTTTTTAAATTTTCAATCAGTTTTTTATTCTTAAGCTTTCTATTCAGAAGCACAGAATATTTAGAAAGGTAGTTTAATAGTATATTTTAAGGATTACAAGGTCAAGGTTCCCATTATCTCTCCATGTTTAAAAAAAAAGTGCATCTTGCTTACTTTCCTACATAATTCATCACAATTCTGTCAAACTACATAAAGCATCCAGTTTGAATGTTAAATAGAATTGTAATAAACCTACATACTAATGTCACATATTGGCATTCCTTTGGACATGATTTCATATACATTATCTAAACTAATCCTCATGATAATTCTGTCAAGTATTATTTCTGCCTTAAAAATGATGAAAAGGAAACTAAGAGTGATTTCCCCAAGATTATACAACTAGTTACGTGGTGAAGTGAGACCAATAATTCTGTCTTTTGTAGATGCCTGGCATGTTTTTCAAGCTGCAACGTTCAGGACTTGAATCACAAGATCAGTCACGCAAAATCCACCATCTTAACCACCATTCACAGTCTGGCCCTCCTTTTTTAATATATCTTTTGCTTCACGTATTTCCTATAAATATTTATTTCCTCAAAAAGAATCATCTGAGGGCCCAGCAGTTGGTGTAATGGCTATGTCGCTGAACTCCTACATAGTTAACTGCAGTTCGCATCCCGGACCCAGTCGCTTAAACTCATGCCGGGCGCGTGTGTGTGCATGCCCAAGATCCCGAGAGGAGAATGGAGGAGGAGGGATTGCGGCATGACCATACCCACTGGGGGGTGATTTCTCGCTTTCTGTCTCTATGTCTCTCTCTGCCCGTCTGGCGAGTGCACGCCCAAAAAAAAAAAAAAAACTCTCAAAAAAAAAAAAAAAGAATGATCTGAAATATAACTGCTTCTTGATAGCTTCCCATGCCATATATTCATGTTGAAAATAAATCATTCTCAGGTTAAAAAATTAAACAAACAATATTAAATAATTAAACACATCTCCTAGACTATTTTTCAAAGAACCATAAGGTCAAATCAGTTAAGACACTGGACTCCCACATGGCTACCTGCAGTTTGAGTTCCAGATCTGGTGGCTTGCTTTCTCTCTCTCTCTCTCTCTCTCTCTCTCCCCTTATCTCTGGTGAGGACAAGTACCCTATAGCAAATTAAAAAATAATAATAAATTAATTAAATTAAATAAATAATTCTATACAAATTAAATCAGAGTTGGAAAGACAACTGGATGGATGGACAGATGGACAGATGAACATAGATACATAGATAGATAGATAGATATTAAATATATCCAACCTAAAGAGGTACATTAATTTGTAAAAGGCCATATGGGAGAGAGGGCTGCTCAGGTCTATTTTCAAAAACATTAGTCCAAATAAGAACCAGTTTCATCTGCTATTTGTCTGTTATGAAAAAACATGACAAAAACCTGGGAAGAAACAATAAAATGTCTCCATGAGAAAACCATGCCTTATATATCAGAGTTCTATTTTGGCAAGATTCCACATCAAAATGCACCTTTTAAATTGAATTTACTGGAATTGGGAGACAATGTTACAACACTGCATAAGCAGTACTTAACACTGTAAATATATCGCATAGTGGGCTACTGTGAACTTCCTACAGTTAATCACTAGCCCAGTGACTCTCCAAGTGGAATCCCTCAGACCGACAGGGTCGCTATCACATGAAACTTGTCCTGAGGCCCCACCCTACTGAATCGGAATCTCTGTCAGGCACAGTCATGGTTGTGTTAGCAAGGAAGTTTGAGACCCACCTCTCCAAACTGAGGAAACAAACTACAGAAGGTTTTTCAGTGGCTTAATATTCTTCCCGGAGACGGAAAACAAAAGCAGAAGAGGCTCCGAGGCAGTGCCCAGATCTACCCGAGCAGCACAAATCTTCCGATTTCTGAAAGCAATTCATAAATACCTTCTAAAGAAACCACTGATTTGTTTAATCTGCTCAGCTTCCGCTGGAGTTGAGTGACATTTACACTACCTCAGACCACGGACTGAAAACTGCCTGCTCATCAGGCTCCCATAGTGATCGAAAAATGGAAATATCACCTTGGAAAAAATGGGAAAGTCAACGACCTGAGGCGTGCACTCCCACATAACCACAGACAAGACGAGAGCAGGAAATGACCCCTGTCCAATGACTATCCAGTTCACGAGGTCTTGATTGTTCGTATTATTTTATCTCACTCCACTTCCCTCATGAACCTTGCACGCAGGTCCCTATGGGAGGAGCGGATTGTCACCAATTAGGCATACCAGTTGTTCACAACTGGCAACTTCCCAAGGGAAGTTTATTTTTTTAATTATTTATTTTATTTATCCTTATTTTAAACTTTTGACCACAGAGAGAGAAAGACAAAGAGAAAGCAAGCCTCCAGATCTAAGACTCAAACCACAGTCAGCCATGTGGCTGCTGCACCCCAGAAGGGAAGAAAACTTCACTTCCTCTTGACCTCACATCCTCTTACAGGCACCTGAGTTTGCCAGACCCCCCCCCCCCACCCTGGTTTGCCCGCCCCCCCCCCCCCCACCCTTCTCTTAAAGTGTGTGGCTCTCTAGCAATAAAGGACCTGTGCGGCTCCCTGGCCCAGGAGATGCACGTGGCCACCTGACGTGTGTGCACTTGACTCCTGTGCGTGTGCAGTAGCTAAATGCACACCTGGCTTCAAAGTACTAATCCTCCATGACTGGATTTATTC
This sequence comes from Tupaia belangeri chinensis, assembly GCF_000334495.1. NCBI lineage: Eukaryota > Metazoa > Chordata > Mammalia > Scandentia > Tupaiidae > Tupaia > Tupaia belangeri. The sequence continues at coordinate 2,582,656 of NW_006203764.1, forward strand.
AGCTGCTCCAGGTTTGGAGACAAACAAGGGTCACAGTATACAATATGAGGGGTGGCAAAAATCCCTCCTCTGTACCCCCCTGCTTCTCACAGCAAATTATTTATTTATTTAATTTATGTTTTCAAGAGAAAGATTTTTGCTATAGGGTGCATGCACTCACTGGAGGGACAGAGACAGATGGAAAATGAAAAATCACTCCCCAAACCCCAGGAATGGCCACACAGCAATCCTTTCTGTTCCATTCTCCTCTTTGGATTTTGGGCATGCAAGCTTTTGTGTCCAGGACTCGAACTGCAGTCAACTACGTGGGAGTCCAGCGATGCAACCATCACACCATCTGCTGGTCCTGTCACAGTAATTTCAAACTCAAAGCAGCACAGACCAAGCTAAGGGTCCCTGGATGATCACCCTCACAAACCCTAAGAGTAGCATCTGCTGATTTAGAAGGTTATTGCAGCTGGCTGATCTTTTTAATACATTTTACAAATGTATAATACTCATTTCAGAAGTGGAGCTGCCAGCACGTGACTTCACTCGCCAGAGCAACAAGTGAGTCATCGCTTTGCAAGTTAAATATTTGTATCTGTGATCAGCCTAGAGAAAGCACAAAAAGCCCTCACGCAGCTAGTAGAAGCTACAGAAATGCCACTGCTGGCCTCCTCCTTTCTCCCTGCTCTAGAGCCGTGAATACCTTCAACTCACCCCTCAGTAGAAGGGTGGTAGAGTATGCTAGTAGCATGGTAGGTAGTAGACAGAGGGCTGAACTGTGAATCAGGAGACCTGGGTTCTAATCCTCACACTGATATCACCAAAGTGTTCAAGCAAATCACACCTTCTCTCTGAATTTCAGCCCCCCATTTCAAAAAAGGGGGATGTTGGAAAGGATGATGTTTATAGGGCTCTTCTAGCTTTCAGTATAGCCTTTTGTTCTCATAGCTAGTGGGCTCATGCTGATAATGATCCTTAGAGCCACCAGATATCCAGCTAGATAACTGTGAGTGTATTCTTGGGGGGGGCAGTATGGTGTTGGGGGACCGGGGGAGACCTTAAACAGAAATAATATCTTGGTCTTCAAAAATATGTTATTGACAATCACACAAGCAATCACTTCCCTTTAGATAATTCTCTAACACTGAGCCTTTACATTATATGTCTCCTTTTAAACAAAACCATGTTCTTTTTAAATATCTACCTGAGAAAACTTTCTAGATCAACACAATCTACCCATGTCTTCCTGACCTCTTTTTCTTAATCAAAAGAAGCATGCAATCACTGAGCATACTTCTAATCAGTGAGAAAAGTGCCCACTCCATACTGTTATCATCCTCCAATGGTGGAGGGAAAAGCCAAATTACTCTCTACTCTGCGGGGACAGTGTTTCCTCGCAGCCCTGAGCTACATGAAATCGCCTACCGTTAGTAAGCAAACGGTCTGCAAATGATTAGAAAGTCATTTAAAATGAAATCCCAGGCTCCCCTTACCTTCAGAGGTAAAACACAAGGCAGCTTGGCAAAAAATGTCTGAAACTGGTTGCTGATTGTGGTCCAGAGGCTACTAGGAGAATCCATGGGCAGAGCTTCCATGAAGGTAGCGATGTTTTCCAAACAGCGTATCATAGCACCCCCTGCTGGTAAATTCTTTTTGTTATTTAGACCCTAAAAACAAAAGCATAGGCAATCAACTGCTGAAAGAGCATGGGAATTCATTGAGCTATGTGGTGAAGATCAGTTTTAAAATCACATATGCACACTGTAAACACCTGTTGCATGCCCACTCTATAGGACTGTTATTGTAACAGGCAAGAGCAATACGGAGAAAAATCGACAAGTTGAGACACACTTAAGGAGGAAATCTGGTGATCTTCGACTCTGTGAGAGGTGAAACATGATGAGAAATTGGAACCATTTAAGAACCTATACAGCTTGCTGGTCAGGTGCTAAGAAAGCACACAACGCTTGCAGGGAGGAATCCCCTGGACAATGACTGGAGGAATCCCAGGAGCCACAGTCTCCCCTCGGCAATCTGCAAACACCCCCATGTTACTGTCATCGAAGGAGCTACCACGGAGGCTCGAAACCATCCACATGGTGTTTTCAAAGACGGAGAGTTCAGTGGAAGTGGGTGCTCAATGTTGGATTAGCTGAGAGTGTCTCCAAGCTTTAACTGAATAGTAAACTCACACCAAACAGCCCAGGCCAACTGAGACGTTTCTGTGCCTTGGTAATTACTTTGTTAATTTTTAAAAATTTAAATGATCTAAGTTGTAGCATTTTAAATTTAACTTATAAGATTTCAATTTGAAAATTTAACATTTAACTTTTTATTTATTATTTTTTTTAAAGAGAGATTTCTGCCATAGGGCATATGTGCTTACTGTTAAGTCAGAAAGAGATAGTGAGAAACCACCCCCTAGGGAGGATGGCCACATTCCAGTCCCTTCTCCATTCTCCTCTCAGGATTTTGGGCACACACAGGGCCAGTGAAAGTTTCAAGCCTCTAGATGCAGGACTCAAACCATTGTTCTCAATGTGAGAGTCCAGTGCCTTATCCACTACACTACCTGCTCACTCTTCCACTTAACTTTTAAATTAGAGGACTGGTTTTCTGCCTCAGCAGTACTTTAGGGTACTGGCAAATCAGTAGTGCCCCCTGATTTCAGCCCAGGCCCAGGGTATGATTAAGGCAGACCTACCTCCAAGAGCTGACTGAGAGCAGCAATAGAGCTCAGCTCATTGAAGTCCATCAGAGCCGTGGCTAAGGTCCGTAAAAAAGTCCCATCTGGAAACCAACAGTCAGATTTAGTTGGGGTGTCGAGACTGGGAAGCGTGTGATCTCTGGGTGGTCCGGGCGAGTTACCTTTGATGGTGCTCTGGAAGAGCTGCGGGAAGATGCCGTTGGGAGCCAGTTGGTGGAAGATGCAGCGCAGGAACTGCTTGGCCACCCCCGCTGCATTGCCTGGAACCATCATGCTGGGGTGGAACAGGGAGAGAGCAGACCAGAAATCATGGGCCGGTGAACTGCCTTAGGCCTTTACACACCCGTTCTCAACCAGGACTGTGTTGGCCAGGCTCTCTGTGCATGGCTGCATTGCTCACTTTCTCACCCGATTCAGGTTTCCTTCAAATATTATTTTCCCAGAGAGGCTCTCCTTGACTGTGGTACCCAGAATATCACCTTCAGGACTCTCCCCGGACTAACTTGATTCATTTCCATAGCACTGAGCACCAAATGCTATTAAGTTACATTGTCAGTGTGCTCGCTGGTGACTGCTTATTTTCTACTTCCTCAGCTACAATATAATACATGGGACTCAGGATTTGCTGTATCCTCAGCCCCTAGCAGTCACTCCATAAATAATATTTGCTGAATGAATTAATGTTATATAAGTCTCTCTGTGCTTTTTCTTCATAGCACTTAGCACAGTTTACAATTACAGATTTGTACAAGTACTCCTGTTCAGTTTCCCAATAAGACTGTAAGCCCCATGGGAGTAGGAATCATGTCAGCTTTGCCCCTAATTAAAACCTAAGTGTCTGGCACAGGGTGGGTTAAAAGTGTTTGTCGACTGACATGAGTGACTGAAAGAAGATGTGAACAGAAAATCAACAAGCACTGGGACTAGCAGTTAGCGTAATGGCTATGTCACTGAACTCTCATGTAGCCGACGAGTCCCAGACCCGGTGGCTTAAACACATGCTGGGCGTGTGTGCATGCATGCCCAAGATCCTGAGAGGAGAATGGAGGAGAAGGGATTGTGGTGTGGCCATCCCCCCTGGGGGGTTTCTCACTTTCTATCTCTCTGTCTCTCTGTCTTTCTGGCGAGCGCACGTGCCCTATAGCAAAAACCTCTCCAAAAAAAATTAAAAAGAAAGAAAATGAACAAGCGCTCTCTGGAGCCACAACTAGAACCCAACAACAGTCCCTCCTTGGTGTACACACTGGTGTTTTAGACGGGGAAGACCATGTCTACGGGACAAAAATAAAGTGCAATTGAGGCTCCTCCGAGGGCCGTACCTTTCTGCTTGACTGGAAAAGGTAGTGCTGGACGCCAACCTAGGAAATAAAGTAAACAGAATCACACAAATGTCTTAGATTTTCATGATGAACTGCATTATTACTGCTGGAGAGACATGCTTCACTATTCACAGTTCTCTTGACCAGAGACAGAGAGCTCACGCAGTGGCCACTCTCCAGAATTAGACTTAACCCAGTCCCTGAAATCTGCTTTCTCTGTCAAGTCCGATATTTCCATGGAGATGCACGCATGTAAAATTGGCTTTCTATCACTCACCAATCTATCAATACAAAATGGCCTCTACCAGATTAGACAGATACTGAAATAACATTTGACCCAGTGCATCCCCATATTAAATCAATTCAAAATTCATGTCTTTGTATGCAACCTCTAAAACCTAACTGCAACAAACAACAATGTATTGCTTAAGTAATCAATATGTACAGGACCAACAGATGGTGTAATGGCTACATCGTTGGATTCCCACGTAGTAGACCACAGTTCAAATCCTGTACCCGGTGGCTTAAACTCACACCGGGCGCATGTGTGTGTGTGTGCCCAAGACCCAGAGAGGAGAATGGAGGAGAAGGGAGTGCAGCATGGCCATCCCCCCAGGAGGTGATTTCTTGCTTTTCTGTCTCTCTCTCTCTTTCTGGCGAGCACACACACCCTATAGAGAATCCTCTCAAAAAAAAAAAAAAAAGTAATCAATATATAACATGTAATAGTTGAAAGGTATAATTCTATGCTTCTGCGTGCATGGAAACATCCTATATGTTATGTAGAGAAGTATTAAATGGAGAATTTAGAACATGTCTTGATTAGTAAGTTATTGAAGAAACAAGGGGAATGTTGAAAGTGTCTTCCTTTATTAAGAAGAACAAGCCTTGAACTCACTTGGAGAACCCTCCAACACTAACACCAGGGCCAGTGGTCATGGTCCCTCTCATGCTAATGACAGTACGTACCAAAAATAGATAATCATTGGCAAATGACTAAACAATAATTAAGGGTACAGCAAATGTGATCTTAAAATATTTACCTAGAAAAATAGATAAAGTTTAAGAGAGCTCCTTGTAGAAAGGAAAATATAAAATTATAATGAAATGCTTGAGTGATAAAGGGTTATGCTAAGTTTACATACTTTTGGAAAAAAAATTTTCATTTAGTTTAATTTAATTTATTATCATTATTATTATCTTTCAATTTGTTATAGGGCATGGTTCACCAGAGAGAGAGAGAGAGAGAGAGAGAGGGAAAGTGAGAAAGCAAGCTGCCCCATCTGGGACTTAAACCTGTGTCTAGCACCTTAAACATCACACCACCTGCTGGCACCAACACTTTTTTTTTAATTGCCAGAGAATACATGCTCTTGCTAGAGAGAGAGAGAAAGAGAGGAAGCACCTCTCAAAGGGATGCTGTCACCACAATCCTTTTTCCTCCACTTCTCCATCCTGTCAACATTTAAGGCACCCATGCATGTGTGCTCAGTGTGTTTTTCAAGCTACTGGGACTGGGATTCAAACTGTGGCTGGCCTTGTGGAATCCAGCATTCTGTGCACAGCCTGTAAGAGCTGTAGGGCCAGCCCTTACATACTCTTAGAACAAACACCCTGGGAATGGATCCTATGGCCATAACTAGCATAAATAAATACACATAAATCTACATTACCTTATCTATTCGTGGTGGTGGCAAAGAGTCTTGAATTACATGACTATCAAATCTGCTTGCTTAGTAGCTTTAGTGATCAGATTAGGCTTAGGGTGCTAAGAATTGTGGCAGCTTGCATTAAATGCTTTTCCTATCTCTTGCTAGTCTGCCAAAAGGAGGCAGAGATTTAAATATTTGTATATGTAATATGTAAAAAGGTATCTGCTACTGTTTTTCTGCTGCTTTTCTTCCAAGCTCCTGTGTTTCCATTCTAACAGTTGGCAATGCTTGAAACAGACTATTCTTGCTTATGCTAAAACAAACAAAAACCGAAAACAAACCCCTCTGTATGTCTATTACAACTCGGCAAAGCTGTTTGAAAGAGATGGTAACAGACCAGATCAATCATTCTATCTGTTCCAAAACTAGAAATACTGATAGTGAGAATTGTGGCCCTAGGTTAATAAAACTCCAACTCTATAAGTATTACTGATACAACATGTAGCCCACAATTATGATTAAGGAAAAATCAAAGGCTTAATGAAATAGTTCATTCTTCTTGGTTCTTCATATCCCCATATTCATCGCTTACTTTGCATGTTGGCTAGTTCTAAGGTTAGAAGTAGACTCAACCTTACACCATCTTATACCATCTCTGACTACATAACTCCGAAGGATACTACCAAAAAAAAGAAGGAAAGAAAGAAAAGAAAAGGAAAAAGAAAAACTGGGGATGAATAGAGTCATACTTTTGGGGTGGAGGACTTTAAAGCATTGCAGTTATCTTTAAGTTGAAATGAGCATTTTTTCACTTAAAAAAGATTAAATTTTAGCATAGCTGACCATGGTTCAAGTCCCAGACCCAGCAGCTTGAAATTCACACCAGGCGTGTATGCATGCATTCCCAAGATCGCAAGGGGAGAATGGAGGAGAAAGAGTTGTGGTATGGCCATCCTCCTTAGAGGATCATTTCTCACTTTTTGTCTCTCTGTCTCTATCTCTCTCGGGAGTGCACACATCCTATAGCAAATATCTCTTAAAAAAAAAAAAGATTTATTCTCTTTC
>NW_006203764.1:2589398-2618380 GCF_000334495.1 Tupaia belangeri chinensis
CCAGGAATCTTCAGAATCCAGTTCTTGTTCAACCTGCTCCTTGCAGACCTTCCCTAAATATTTTCCATCCTGAACTTCTGTAGCACTTACCACTCATATCACTGCCTACAGCACTTAATCATGCCCTATCTTGGATGACTACTCAGTGATTCCACAAGACAGAAGAAAGTTACTACTCAAAAGAGGACAAGAGCTGTGTATAATACCCACAGCCTAAGCACCTGCGCACACTGAAACTTACACATTTGATGGAGTTTAACCCAATCCCCTGCTATAAATTGTGTGTGCTAGGACTACAGTTCATTATTGAATCTGAGCTCTATTTATATCCACGAAATACATAATTTATCTTCTAATATCCTCACTAATAAATGGATTTTTTTCTTTTTAATTGTCAGGGGGTGTATGCACTTTCCAGAGAGAGAGAGAGAGACAGAGAGAGAAGGGAAGAGAGAAAAGCACCCCACAATGAGGTGCAGTCCCACCACAGCCCCATCCCCATTTCTCCATCATCTTGAGATTTGGAGCACACATGCACATGCCCCTGGCTGGTTTCTCAAGCTACTAGGACCAGGATTTGAACTGCAGTCTACCAAGTGGGATCCAGCTTGCACAGCACTGTCCCAAAATGGACGTTTTTTAAACATGAACACCCTCAAAGCAACTAAGCATATATTCCCCCAGTCAGGTCATAGGCTGAGTCAAAATGCAAACTGCTGTATTTCCATTTATCTCCTCACATGGCAATGGCCCAAGTTTCATAATTAAGTAAAGTGCCCTTGAGATGACAGAATGCCTAGAGAGTCCCTGTCAACACAGGTAACGAAAGATGATGTAACAGTTAATACTTAAGAAGCGCTTCTGCTCACCTACCCGGTTCTGAGCGTGGTTACGTGCATTAGCTCACGTGATAATCGAGATGACAAACAACCGTTTTCTTGGATCAGGTTCCTCCAGCTTTGCTCTGACATGTGACTTATGACCACACACAGCTGCAGAACTCAATCAAGAGACTGGTCCAGAGGGGCTGGACAGTGGTGTGGCCATCAGACGACACTGCAAGTCTGACACCCATGGAGAGTTTCTGAGTTTGTACTAAGAGACCTCCCTAGGTGTGCACAGTGCCTGTGGTCCAGAGCTGGTTAGGGATAGGTCAGAGCATGGGGATACTGTTGGGAGTGCCTGCCTCTGTCTCTCCCTCTCTCTCTCTCTCTCTCTGTCTCTCTCATTCATGGGAAAGAAATCTAAAATAATTAAACTTCAGTAGTACTTACCACTCTTATCACTAGTGGTATTACCTAGTAGTGTGGCAGTTAAGTGCTGTGCATATTAAGTTGGATCCAACATGGCTGACCACAGTTCAAATCCCAGCCCCAGTGTCATGGAAAACACACTAGGCACATGTGTATGCATGCCCCAAATCCTGATGGACTGGAGAAACAGAGAAGAAAAGATTGTGGTGTAACCAGGCCCCATTCAGGGTCCAGAGGTCCTCTCTCTAGTGAGTGCTTGTGCCCTCTGACAATATATTATTTTTAATTCCTCCAGTTTTTTATACTAGTCTGAGCTGATCCCACAGATGCCAAGTATCTACCAGATAACTGACTGTTGCACTTCTGAGCCAGGACTTTTTACTTCCAGATGTAGCTCAAATGGGGGGGGGCTTTCCTCCCAAACCCAGCAGAAGTGGATGCTCACCTTCCCACTGACTGCATGATGTCTAGCAGCAGCGGGGCTGCCAAGTCTGGGCTCAAGTGAATGAACGTGGAGAGGACCACGATGGCTAGCCCAAGGGTTTCTTCATCATACTCTTCAAGGATGGCCCCACAGTCATGGCATCTGCAAAGGAAACAGAGGATGCTTTCCGTGAAAGCTAGTCACAGTTCCAAGATACGACATGCGCAGTCATTTCTGCTGAGTCCCAGAAAGATTCCCCAAGGAGGTCAGCCGTCCCACTACAACAGTAAGTACAAGACTCTGGGCCACCATGGTCAGAGGCACAGAAATAGCACACACTGCAGACATCGTGACTGTCCCTTTGATTGCTGAAGACGTTCTTTCGCCTCTTAAGCATCTGGCTGGCACATGGGTTATTGCTCCCTTTTAGAATGAGTTCCAAAGCTTCTGATTGACAGGATTTATGTATTTGAAATTTTTGCCAGGGAGAGTCAGTACTAGATTTTTTTTCATTAACTGATATTAAAAATGAAAAATGACTAAGCATTAATTAAAACTTTCCAAAATGTCCTATTTGTGGGTAAGAGGCAGGGGAGTTGAGTCAACAGAACATTCTAGAAAGCCTGGGAAGTCTGGATCAAGTCTCTTCCCTACCACTCACTTAGATCAATTGAATGAATTCACCAGGCCTACCTGTAAAAGCACAAACAATGGCAACTACTAAGTCGCTTACAACTTACTACTCTGCAGTACCCCAGTGGAGGGTCGATGCAATCCAACACAACCAAAGCCAGCTTTATAAAGTGAGCAGCTTTTTCTTTTTTTCTTTTTTTTTTTTTAAGAGAGATTTTTGCTATAGGGCATGTGTGCTCAACAGAGAGACAGAGAGTGAGACTCACCCCCCGCCCCCAGGGGTATAGCCATACCACAATCCCTTCTCCTCCATTCTCCTCTCAGGATTTTGGGCATGCACGCACATGTGCCTGGCATGTGTTAAGCCACCAGGTCCAGGACTCAAACCACGGTCGATTATGTGGGAGTCCAGTGACATAACCATTATGCCATCTGCTGGTCCTCTGCTGGGAATAGCAGAAGGGCCTCATCTATGACTGCCAGTGCAGTGTGACCTTTCCATCTGAAACTTCCAGAAATATGGCCCCTCCCCCAGGAAGAAAAGATTAAAAATGTCCTTTCAAATCGACTTTTTAACATATAGGACTCACATCTCTATAATAACTAAAAAGAGAAATGGAGTACACACGAAAACAACCAGGAAGGCAACTAGGAAGGATAGGACTTTGTGACAGGGGCACAAAATGGGGAAATTATACCAAAGGAGGAGCCGAGAAAAGCCCTCCACAGGTAACTTGGCACTCTCGGCAATCTTCCAAGGCAACCGTTCTAGAGACACCACCACTTCTTATGCCTGTCAGCTTGTTACTGAGTGAGGAGTGGGCGGCCATGCACATGGATACGCACACCAGCCCCTTCCACCTCACCCTCTTCTCCTTTATCAGAAGTCTATCCGGTTTGTCACTTGGGTCATCTTTACCAGGAAGATTTCCTGATCCAAGGAGATCTCTCCAAACTTGAAATCCTACAAGCCTTCCTTTTCATCTTACTCACCAAATGAGCATTTATGTGCCACGCAACATACTGGGTACTTGAAGTATAAAATGCAGGAGAAATGGCCCTACTGCCTAGGGAACTCACAGTCTACTACAGAATATATACATCCAAACTGGACTGGTCTGAGAAGTATTTCATGATGAGTAAAGTCTTTTTACAAGCAAAATGAGAAATAGTGATTGACCGTTTTAAAAAATAATTAGAATGATAATAACAATGATTGAGAAAAACATAGAAAAGATATTGAATGATGAAGTGGGGAGAGTAATGTCTCTGTATTGACTGACATGCATGGCATTCCCTTTTGAAAAAGCAATGTAATACACTGTAAAGTTATATGTAACCCAATGTAATATAAAGAAGATTATGATGATAATAAAAATAAAAAAAGAAATAAAACAACAAAAAAAGAATATATACATCCAATCAGATAAAATATGATGTGATAGGTGCCAGAATAAGGATATATACCAAATTCTATAGAAATCCAGAAAATGGCATGATTAATTCTACTAGAGAAACTCTGCCTTAAGCTGGGTTTTGAAGCATGAACAGAAGTTCACCAAGCACAGAAAGTGCAAAAAGAAGGACATCTATGAAATCACAGAAAAAAACACATCAGGCATGCTCTAGAAAAGAAGAGGGTGGGGAAGGAGATTCTGGTGAGGATAGCAGGCTGGCACCTTAACAATTGGAAGGGTCTTATATGGTTTGAGTATTCTTTACCCAAAATGCTTGGGACCAGAGTGTTTTGTTTCAGAATTAGGAATACTCGCACATATATAATGAGTTATCTTAGGACCCAAGTCTAAACACAAAATTCATTTATGTTTCATATACACCTTATGTATATAGCCAGAGCTAATTTTACACTATCTGATATTTTTTGTATGGCAGTATTTTGACTGCAACCAGTCACATGAGGTCAGGTATGGAACTTTCTTCTTGTGGTATCATGTCTGTCAATAATTTCAAAGTTTTTTATTATGGAACATTTTGGATTTCACATTTTCAGATGAGAGATGTTCAACCTGTATAATAAGCTAATGCATTTGGACTCAATTCTAAAAGAAAACAAAAGAACTGACAAGCTTGCTGAAGATTGACAAGCTGCGAGATGGCATAACCAGTTTGAGATTCAGAGAATGGATCCTGCTGGCAGGAGGGAATAAGAATCAAGCCTTCTCCTCACTCCATCAGAACTGAAGCATTTGGCTGAGGGATTTTATTGATGCAAAACTACTGCAAGGGATAATAAGTAAGTGATAGTATTTGCATTCATCTAAATTTTTAAAATGTCTATGCATAGATATAAGCTACTCTTTGAATTCACAAATGCATACCAAGACTCCTTGCTATAGCTACTTGAAGAACAGATTATGACTTAAAAGCAATGGGCTTTTAGATGCAGGACTAACAGGTGGCATAGTGGTTACGTTGTTGGGCTCCCACATGGTCGATTGTGGTTCGAGTCCTGCACCCAGCGGCTTAAAATTCACTCTGGGTACATGTGCATGCATGCCCAAAGTCCCAGGAGGAGAAGAGATTGTGGCATGCCCAACCTCCTGGGGAGCGATTTCTTACTTTCCCTCTGTCTCTCCTATTTCTCTCCAGAGAACATATGCGCCCTATGGCAAAAACTTTTTTAAAAAAGAAAAAGCAGAACATGCTTCTTCTGATAGTCTCTCACAACCAAGGTGACCAAACTCAAATTCTGTAGACAGGGAAGAAATGAACTGTGGGAGCTTACTTATCTGTCATCACCGTCGGCTGCTCATCAGTGAATTCTTCAGGTGCAGGCACAAACATACTGACTATGCTGGGTGCTGACAGCAGGCTGGATTTCGTGGCACCTGGGTAAGCAGAAAAAGATATAACCAGTGAAGGAAGTTCAGCTTCTGGGGGCCAGGGACTGCCCCATTCTTGTCTTAGAAACCCCTTAAAGATCACATCCACTGGAATTCAACTCAGACATTCCAATTGCATTATGAAAAACCCTCAATAATAAAATGAAATCAAGAAAGATGGTGATTGCTTCTGCATGTGTGATTTCAAGAGCTGGATTTATGCCTCTCCTATTATTTCTTGACTTTAAAAAATCAGAAGGAATTCATGTGTACCAGTGGGGTACTAGGACAAAGATGAAAAACAAAGGAACTCTATCCAAGGATACCCTTAAGTGAGTTTCAGCGTTTACATTGCTAGGCATAAATGGAAGCTGCCCATACACTACTGCATAAAAGTCACACATGGGGGCCACCAGATGGCATAATGGTTATGTCACTGGACTCCCACATAATTGACCATGGTTCAAGTCCCAGACCTAGAGGCTTAAAACTCATGCCGGGTAGCTGTGAATGCATGCCCAAGAGCCTGGGAAGAGAATGGAGGAGAAGGGATTGCAGCATGGCCATCCCCCATGGGAGATGATTTCTTGTCTCTCTGTTTCTCTGTCTCTCCAGCAAGTGCACAAACCATATAGCAAAAATCTCTCTCTCAAAAATAAGTTACACATACATATCAACAGTAAGTGTCGCTAATGTGGGAAATGAACACAATCCCAGAACACCATGCACTGAAGCAAGGGAGATATCTGATCTAACAAATATCAGGGTACTGTTCTATGCTGGTAATCAATATCTTAAGACCTAAGGCAAAAATATTTCATTTTCAAAATGAAGTATTTATAGATGAAATTTCAAGTGTTTTGAAGGAACCATCCAGTGACTCACTGCGCTTCTTCCAATCAATACTACAAATGCTTAAAATTTTGGATTCAGATGCCTTCAAGGGAATTTGCAAGAGGAATCTTGGCACCGTGCTCCAGTAACGAGTCAACATGTAGAGTCAGGAGGCTGTTCTCCATTAAGGAAGACACCATTCTGGACTGACTCTGTGGGAAGTGTGGTTATGAGACACTCCGAGACGAATCCCAAAGTGACAATCTCAAGTAATGCCATGATCTACAGAGTAAGAATTGAGACTCCTGGTTCTTCAAAAATTAGACAGAAAAATTCAATAGTCATTAAACAATCTGTTTTCTGTTTTTTTGTCAAGGAACTGGTACCTTGACATTGAAAACAAACAAGAAAACTGTGTGACCTCTCCTTAAATATGAGAATAATAATGGCTCAGGATTGGTTCCTAAAAGAATAAAAAAATATATATATTTTTTAATTTGCTAGAGATTGCTCACCAGAGAGAGACAGAGAGAGAGAGAAGGAGAAAGTGAGAAAGCATCTCCCCACAGACGACGGTCATGCTGCAATCCCTTCTCCATTTCTTCTTTGGGAATTTTAGGCACACAGGCACACACATTTGGCACTTTTTCAAGACACCAGGTTTGGGACTTGAACCACAAAGTTGTCCATGTGGGATCCAGCTGCCTTAACTACCACACCACCTGGCTGGCTCCAAAATAATTCTTTTAGAAATCAAGCCATGTGGGGCAATCTGTTTCAACCTGATGGGGGGGGAAATGGTACTGAAGTCCTTGAAAAGTCAAGATGCTTCCACCCTGTGGACTCCTGGCTTGATCAAAGGTTGCAATATATAAATGAAAAGCAGAAGACCTGCAAACCCAAACAGCATAGCAAAGTATTTGAAAATATCTTTATGTCACTTCCAGAAGCTCCCAAATGGAAATCCAAATTGTACTGCTATATTTATCAGCTGTCTCTGAGGTAACATTCTTTCCTAACTATACTAAGCGTGTTATTAGAAGACTCTAATAGCTTCATAAAGACTTGTCTTTGATTGGAAGCAACAATATTACAAGCATTAGTATAAATTGCTTAATAATAGAGAAGGTAAGAACTAGGCAAGGTCAGAGAGGACATAACTGATTATTAAGTCATATAGTATATAGTGTGAAGTCAACCAAATACCAAAATGCCTATGCTGAAAGTGGAAAAAAATCAGCTCTTAAGATACATGGTGATAGGTACACCAGTGCTACTAGAAAAAATAAGAAATTGATTAAAAACCTCTGCGTCAAGGCTTTTAGAAGATGATTGCCAATTACTGTTATAAAATAATCACAAAATCAAGAAAAGGAAGGGACTCAAAACTCAAACGTTGATGGTTTCAAAACAGTCAATATACCCAATACAAAAAGTATTTTCGCCAATCGCATTGTGAAATTGTCTTTCCTTATGACAACAGAGAACGTGTGGTGCAATAAGACTGTCTACCTCAGTGGGGCATTAACCCTAATGGGCACCATTAGCTGAGTGAAGGGATTCCTGAATACTGCCAGTAATAGGTGGGTGCCGAGAGTGCTGCACAAGGAGAAGGCGACACAGGCACAAAGGACTCCATAGACTGGAGCTACCTCTGTGGTAGCTGAGTCGCCCCCACATTCTCCATGTTGGAGGCAGCCTCCACTGTCCCCTCAACACTGCTAATACCTCTGACACCACCACTACTGGTTCCCCTTCTGAAGACACAGTGTGTGCTACGCAAATCAGAAGCGGAAACAGAGGTTCTCAGAAACCTGAATAAGAAGGGTCCCAGCTACAAAGCCCAATTTTGAAGTTGGACATTTTGACAAAAGCCCCTTTGGGAACCTGGGAAATAAGAAAACCATAAAGATGTGTGTCTGTCTCAAAGCACGGATGCACACATCAGTCCCCCAAGCCACACCAATGGACTCCTCCATTCACTATGAAAGAGACTGCCATTCCGTCTTTGTTCCCATGAACTCTTTGCATTTTTGCCACTATTCAGTCACTGGATCATGAGGAAGCACTAAAGATGTGTTCAACTACCCTGACCTCTATTCACAAAAGCTTTTCCTACCCCCTAGAGGGGCAGGACCTCACCTCCTCTGAGACAGGGGCTATGACTGCCACTTGTTGCCAAAGAAATGTTGGGGAAAGCTGGAGGTAAACATCTCTTCGTTCCTTCAGAAAATATAAGAGGGATATGGCCTGAAAAATGGTCCTGCTTGAGTCAAGGGACTATCAATGTGACGTAGTCATAATTCTCTCCTGGTTTTGTTTTGGTTTGGTTTTTAACCAGTGATCAATGAGCTCGCCTTCCAAATGAACTACTTTGGGAGTTAAGATGCACAGGATGAATTCTGAAAGTAAATATTCTGATGATCTTAGCACAGGGTTATGCTCCGCTTGCTCCCACAAGCAGCATAAAGTCAAGCGGGCCTTTCTCATATACACTGCAGATAGCTGACTTAGTATTCAGACCACGAGCTCGGCATTCTAAAAGAAGTACAGATCAGCTGGACCTTGCTCAGAGAAGGAGATACAGGGCGGTATGAAAAACTGATATGTGTTTGGAAGAATCCTGAAGGATTCATGAATGCCTGGTCTAGAAAAGACAGGGAATGAGCAATGCGTGGCTATTTTCAAATGTCCACAATATCATGTGAGCGAGACGAGATTTTTGTTTTGTATGTCATAGGGTTAGAAAGTCACTATAAGGATAAATTTGCTGTCAGTCATGGTCAAACATGAAATATCATGCCTTCCAGACCCTGGAAGTGTTTGGACAAAGGATGGACCCACTTCATGGAGCTGCTGAAGAAGAGGCTTCAGCACCCACTGGGTGACAGAGGGTGGACATATACCGTATCTTTCAGCTCTTACATCCAAGGCTCTGCGACTCGACTAACCTCTCATTCTCAATGGCTGCCCCTCCAGGTCAGGGTTTAGGCACATTGGCACATTACACTGGCGTTTCCCAGGCTGTATCTGTTCTGTGGATAAACAAAGCATTTCAGTCTTCAGTGTGGTCACTTTATTACACGTCACAATAACAGAATTTAACAATAATCTCTTGGGACTGCTTGTTTGTTTGTTTGTTTGGTCATTGTTCCTGTTAATTATTAACACTTACAGGACACATCCTGGATTTTAAAGAAGGGTTGTTTGGAGTCTGGCTACAAGCCTGCTGTTCAGTTATATAAAACAGAACTAAAAACATGAGAACTTCTAAAACCATCCAAAATAGGTCCAGACCACCACCCATCTTGAAAAGAGCTCACATCCCGTATCTCCTGATATGAAATGAAAGGCTAATGTCACGGCCATGAAAGAAATGTCTTCTGCAAATCAATAAATACTTAAGTGCTCATGTGAGGCAATGCCAGAAAACATATGGAACTGGTAGAAGGAAATGGCAGATATGGGACTGAAGGAGGGGACAGGAGGGAGCAGAGGCAGAATGGGGGAAGGTGGCACCAGGAACATTCATTCATATGAAAGGTGAAGCAAAGAAGCAAGAGCGGGTGTGCGGGATGGCACCGCGGCAGGTACAGAGCGAGCTGGTGCATGCGGAGGCGGACTGGCCATGACCTCTGTGGTAGGCTGCCTTTCTCAGTGTGTCTGCATGATGGGATTTGTTCTTGTGGAGACGGGCAAGTCACTGACTCATCACCCATGGTTTAAAGTGACATGCCACCCACCTCTGTACTGTACACTCACAGACTCTCCCCTGGCCGTGGAATTGGGGGGGGGGGTGCCCTGTACAGCACTAATAAAATGAGAATATTGAGATGATGCTCTTATAGGACTTGGTGACTAGAAAACCAACTTGGAAGATGCAAAACAAGCCCAGAAAAACTCAGGTGAAAAAAATTCAGAAAGCATGTATATGGGAAAAATTAAACGAGAAACCAGAATGATACAAACAAGGCTGGAGTCTAGTTGAAATGTGGAAAATTTGGTTAAATGGGTTATTTGGTGTTATGTAGAATTTTTTTCTTAGATTGAAGTTTGGACATTGAGATCAGTTTGCCTTTTTATAATGGAGTCAAGCAAACTAAGTTGTAAGAATCTAAAATAGTTAATGGGATAAGCTGCTTGCAATAGAAAACAACAGTGAGGTAAACTAATCTTGAGAGCCTCTGGGTCAACCTAACAGAAGCTGGGCATGGAATGATCAGAGACCTAAGAAAACAGGAGCTGCCGTTCTCAGTTCCTTATTTAGCTGAATCTCAGTAAAGAGAAAAGTACAGTCCCCTTAGGTATGAACAGAGAGACTTCACTCAAACCTAATAAATTCTTAAGATTGGCTATCCAGTGTCTTTCTCTTTCTCTCCTTTCCTGTTGTTTTGTTGTTGTTGTCGTTGTTGTTTTAAGAATTATTTATTTTATTCTGTTAGTATTATCTAATTTTTCATTTGACCAGAGAGAGACAGAAACAAAGAGAAAGGGAAAGTGAGAAAGCAAGCTGCCAGGTCCGGGACTCAAACTACTATTGGCCATGGGGGAGTCCAGCACCCCAACTACCACCATGCTACCTGCCAGCCTTGTTTTTTTGATTATTCACTGCTCACTACCAACTATCACTAAAATGAAGAGAAAACGCTACACTCTTAAAATATTAAGAACGCTGATATAAAGTCCAGGAGAACTGAATCTATCTGTTCAGTGTGGGACTGGGTGTATTGTATGTATTATCTAGCCTAGCTCTCTCTCTCTCTCTTTAAGGATAACAAAGGCTAATAATATGACATGCATATAAATATTACAGTTTTGTTTTTAAAAAGTATCTCAAGATTTTGGTTTTGTGGACATTGTAATTCCTACTCATATGGAAGAATATTCAAGTAATCCCATATAACTATAGCCAGAAAACACTAACCAAGATACTAAGAGTCTGATCCACACGCTGGTCTTTAGAGCATAATAATAAACCCTTATGTTTCTGCAATGTATGCATGTTTCAAAATTTGTTTGCATATGTAATTTCATAACTCAAATGACCCATTTAATTAAAAAAAAAATGGAACGGTGAGCACTTAGAAGAGTACTACCGGCTAGAGAGGGCAGTACACTTGCAGAAGGCGGTAACGAAGTTTAGAAAATGCCGAGTGATCATGTTGAAAGTAGGCATGTCATGGTGTCAATTCTTACTTTAAAATTGAGGTTAGATGCAGTTCCATCTTATGAGCATGAGGGTGTGCGGCTGCAACCTGGTGACCCTGCCAACTAAAACACAGAACTCATATTCCCAAACCTACTGGCAGGTCATGAAGGTGCTAAGCCAACACTTGATCACTATCATCATCACTACTAAGATTCTCCTGCTTATGTACTTTATAAAACAGAGAATTATGATAATCTGCTGTTTGTTTATATTTTTAGTTTGCATCATGAAATCATAGTTCCATTTCCTCCTCCCCAGCTCGATAACCTAGTTATCTGGAATCTGGGTTTTAGAGAGAAAAAGAGTTGGATTAGCCTAGATGAAAGAACGTGTTACTCTAGAACACTAGAAAGTTTCAACCGACTTAGTAATTAATTATCTTAGGTGCTTTTAAAAACTACTTGAACCAACGAACATCAGAGAAAGTCTACTCCTTAAAAAGGGAATAGAGTGGATACAGAAAAAAAAAAAATGGCATTAGCTCATCTCAGAGGTAAAACGAGAAGAAAAAGCTTGACCCACCAGTGTCCCAGTTGCTGATGTTATGGGGGGCGCTAGACTGATGTTCCAGCTGCCGCTTCATTAACTGGCTCATTGTCAGAACTCCCAGGGATCCCCTTTTCATCTGCCTATACTGAGCTATATGGAGGAAATTAGGAGATGATTACTGGGGGGGAATTAATTTCCACAGCACACAATGCCTCTACACATCCATGGAGAATCCTAATTGAACCTTCATAGTATTAGTCATTTTTGGCAAGTTGTATGCTCCTGTCCAAATAAAAAAAATGAAGGCACTCTGCTATTCCAGGTACCATCCTTCATTCAGCAAAAACAGTCACAGTGCCCACCAGCACTGGTCTGTAAATATTTACCCCTGTTACAATGGAATGAAATGAGATTGCTTTCATTTCTTTTTTGTTTTGCTTTGTTTATATACTCTGCCATGTTCCAAAAAAAAAGAGTTCAAGAGGATAATAAATACTACTTTGAATTTAGAGCTTAACTTTCTTTAATGGAGTTTGTGCACACATACTTTCAGTCTTCATCCTATCCCCATAAGGTCCCCAGGTATGTGTTCATATGTGTATGCACATGTATATTTCAGAGTAGGATGAGACATATTAACCCCAATTTTTAGAGAAATTGAAGCAAATTAAATTATATTACTTAGAACCAACCAGAGACTGAGGTGGTCCTAATACCAAAACATGTCAACTCCAAAATCAATGCTGTTTTCAATCTCTGTATGAGCCTCTGCCTAGTGTTGGAAAAATGGGAGTCAAACATCATCCCACAAATATCTTCTAGTACATGTCTTTATTTTAGAAAACAGTGGCAACATTTTTATCCTGCAATTAAGCATTGACAAATATTCAACCCATGACAATGTCAAGTTACAAGCATTTCCAAGCCAGAAAACGATGACAGCACTTCCGCCAGGAGACTGCTGAGTTAGAGGGGAGCCTGCCTCCTTTGCTCCTGTTCTGCTAAGAGTGTCCCCACCAGTCCCTACCACCAGCCCAGTGGGAGAGGCAGAGTATCATGGATGGGGCTCTCCTACATGACTCCAAACTTCTGGATATTCAATGACTTGTGGATATTCACTCTGAGGACAATTTCAGAAACAGAAACTATAAACTACCTGCCCTGGAAGGGGCTGGTAGAAATGGGATGACTGTATCGCCTCTGAAAAACCATAAATGTTATACACAAGGTTTCCCATCTTTAATCCAAAGCAGCAACTTGGTGTGATGTGAAATCAATTATAACATTACAGTTAATATAATTAGCATGCTTTTTGAGTAATGGTGGTCATGGCATGATTAGCTACAAAATAATCAGCTGATAGACTACCAAAAGAAAAGAGTGTGATGAGAATTCTTGTGTCTTGGAGTCCATATTAACTGAATTCACAGAGAAGACTACTCAGCCCAGTATTAAAATCTCTGAATTTTGTGGTTGATTGGTAAAATTTACACTGTTATGATTCACTTAAAAAGTACAGCTTAAGGTATAATTCAGAAGCAGAACCTTGTTGTTGTTGCTATAGGGCACATGCACTTGCTAAAGAAAGACAGAGAGAGAGAGGAAAAGTGAGAAATCACCCCTGGAAAGGATGACTACACCCAATCCCTTCTCCTTCATTCTCTTCTCAGGATTTGAGCATGCACATGTGCCTGGTATGATTTTCAAACTACTGGATCAGGTAGGGACTCAAACCAATCAGTCATGTACGATCCAACTACCTCAACTTCTATGCCCAAAGCAGAAATCTTTTAAAGATTTTTCCAAGCTTAAAATTAGCACCATTTATCAGCCTCAATCAAAGAAAAATTTTTAAATCTCGAATTATTGAATAATTTCTCCAATCCTCAGTTGTTTTTAAAGACAGCAGAATTCTCTGTGAATTAATGTTCAGTTCAGGGTGAGACATGCAATGTGATGCCTCCAAGAACTATAGGATGTATGCTTTGAACAGAGAGGAGGAGCGAGGTGAAACAGCAGCATGCACCAGGCTAAATCCAAACACTAGATCCAATCATGACTTTGGAATCAAGATATGCTTCTTTTAGGACACACGGAATTTGCACCGAAGCCAAACTAACTTAATCCTATCTCTCTCAAATGATATCCTACTTGGAATCCAGACTAAAATGCACTAACTTCTGTTTTTAGATGACTCATGCAACTCAGGACGAGAAGCTGACTTTAGTATGTAGACTTGAAAATGGGCCTTATTTATTATCAAACACATTTTTTTGGTGTGATAGAAGAACAATTAGTTTCAGAACTAACTGTTCTTTGCTACCCAAAGGGCAAATAACTGGAAACTATTGGGTTGTCAGGAAAGTTGTGATGCATCTTTGCATAGAAAAACTTAGAAATGTATGCCATGACTTTTCTGATGATATTTCTTGGCATTTCTATAATTGCTACTCCAGCTGCATGGGAACTACTCTGAGGTGGTGTGGTATACTAAATAAGAACACAGGTTGGCAGGTCTAACTGAGTAGCTATATGACTTCAGGCAAACCAGTCAGTCTCAGGGAAACTCTGTTTCCTAATCTATAAAATAGAGTCAACAACACTTGTCAAGCAGCGCCACTGTAAAGATCGGATCAAATAATGTATGTGAGCCATTTAGCCCAGTGCCTGCACATGACAGGTATGAAATAGAGGGGACTGTTGTTACTATTATAACTGTAAATGCCTTGAGAACCAAGGGTGTCTTATGATTTCACCTCTGATCCCTAGTGCCAAGTAAAGTGCCTGGCACTCAACAGACACTTCATAAATAGTTGCTGAATGAATGAATGAATGAATGAATGAGTGATGAAGATGATGATGTTCCATACTACCAGTCCAGCATTTATATTAAGATATTTATCTGTTTTGTTAGGATCATCCTCACATCAAAAGATGGTCAAATGAAAATTAACTAGCCCCTCAGGCAGCGCCCACGCGGAACACAAAATGCCTCAGCGCATATGACACCCTCGCATCTAATTCCTGTTAAGAATTTCACAGGCTGAAATCTTCTAATTGACTCCACTGAGTTGGGTAGACACACCGTTATGGAACTTCAGTGGATTTTAAGCTCCTTATGGACAAAATCTAGAACTCAATGGAAGGTAGTTCAAAATCTTTGTCTCCTATTATCCTGTAAAATGCCAATCCATTTTTATTTTCCAAACCAAAAGGGCTAGATTCAGTTATGAGGGGGAGTATGATATATGATACATTCATTTTATAATAACCTAGATCATTTTTTTAATGATGGAGGTGGTTCAAATTAAATAAAGGTGTTCCATGTAAAATTCTAGCATAGATGGTGCTTTTCACATGTCCCAGAACTAGCACTATGTGTTATGTTTGGGTTAGTAACATATACTTGTGATTTTATTGAATGATAAAATTTAGTGATTATCTCTTAACAAATTAGGATTCTTGGCCAATCAGTAACCACACCAATTTATCGAATCCTTGAGATTGGGTCAAAAGTGGGCCATGCTCAAGGTTTCTAACAGCATACAAAATAGTGTCACCTAAGAAGCTAACGTGACATTGAAAGAAGAAAAAGCCAATACCAAGACTGAAAACAATGCAGCACCCAGCCTTCCAAAATCAATGTACAAATGAAGTGATCGCCAAAGGAAATCTTACTTGATATTGAAGAATGACTACTTGTTTCTGGCACACCTGCTTCTAATGTAGGAGCAGATGAGGATTCTCGTGGCATTTCCAAAGTCGAAAGTCCCTTGACAGAGGGATCTACAAACAGAAATATTATTTAAACTCAGGTTACTGATCACACACAAGTTCAAGAAACTTTCTCGTACCTTTTCTCTCTTCCCTATCATGCCCATTTAAATCTATGTGTACTTTCTTTCAAATCTGTAATTACTTTAATGGAAAAACATACATCCTGGTTCCAGAGTTCTAAGGAGAGGTGACTGCTTATTACATTTTACATCAATGGATATGCCGCTTAGAGATTAATGCTAGCACAATGACAGAGCTAAAGCTCACACGCTCACAATGCGTATCCTTGAACAACTCACCTTCCCATACTGAATTTCTTTTCATTTAATACCTGAAGACACTTAGTGGTTGAGTTCATCTATCTCCACCTTTGTCAGGCAATTTCCTATGCATCATTTACAACCCTGTTTGTATAGAAAACTCCTCTAAAGCGATTGTGGCACGGCTATTCCTCCCTGGGGAATGATTTCTCATTCTCTCTCTCTCTCTCTCTCTCTCTCTCTCTCTCTGTCTGTCTTTCTCTCTCTCTCTCTAGCAAGCTCATGCACCGTTTAGCAAAAACTAGCAATAAAACAAGAGAAAAAAACAAAAGAAAATTCCTCCCTGTGAAAGCTTACAGGACATCTCTCCCTAAAAACATCCAAACAGAAACACTGGTTCAGATGACCTGTCTTTAACCTTTTCCAAACTTACCACACTAAAATACATCTTTTTTACTTGTTTATAACTTTTGCCAAATCATCAATAATTTAAAAGCAAGAAGGGTACCTAACTTGGAATAAATATGCACGATTAAATCAGATTTTGTATCTTGCTAGTCAGGCAAGAAACGGACTCTATCATTTGCTTCTCCCACTTGACAAATACGCCCAAGGTGAAATATTTTCTGCCTATAATATTTTCTTGTTATTCTATCACTCATGGAAAACAAGCTGGCCTACATTATCTTGCTAACTACAGATTATCCTTTAAACTTTTCTGAAAAGTATAATGGCTTGTCATCGTAAACCTCCTAAAAGTTCTTGCAAACCTGCTTCCATCTTGAGCAGCACTCTACAGTGAAGACACAGTGAGGATTCTGAGCACCTCGCTGCCTTGTCGATACCACTATGGGCTTCTGTGGCTACTTGGTGCTGACATTCAGGGATGCCAGCCCCACAGGGCTTCAAGTTCTTAAGCTTAATAATGTGTCTGTCTCATACTTTTCAGACTGTCAATTGGTTTTCTGGCCACAGAACAATCCACCATACATTCATACCTACAGACAATTTAAGTATGTATATGCTATTCTATTATTGATCATTAACCTAGTTAAACTTTTTTTTTTATATAGATTTTTATCATAGAGTGTGTACACTCACCAGAAAGGAGAGAAACAGGGAGATTCAGAGAAAGGGAAAACCTCAGCCATGCTGCAATCCCTTTTCTTCCCTTCCCCTCTCAGGATTTTGGGCACTCACACACACGTGCTCATGTGTGATTTTCAAGCCACCAGGTCCAAGACTCGAACCATAGGCAGCCATGTAGAAGTTCAGCACCTTAACCACTATACCTAACCTACTGGCCTCAAACTTGCTAAACTTTTAATAGTAAGTGAAATAGATTCTAGGTGAGGGCTTGGAGAAAAGTGTTTGAGCGTTGATTCTGGAACATCTATTTCTGACTCTCAGAGGTCCTATTGAGTAGATATGGTTGCCAGATTAGTAACTCCTTGATAACAACAAAAAAAGGGTAACTGTCGTAAAGTTTCTTAAATCTCCTTACTAAAACATAACTACTCATTTTAAATTACTTTAGTCATTAAGATAGTAAAGATTAGGCTTTCTTTTCCCCTCACATGTTATCTCCAAATCATTAGTCAAAAATATACATAACTATGTCTCCTACCCATATCTGCGTCCATTGTACACACACGTGATACAATTACGGCCTAAGAATCTCTGAATAACAGAATGAGAAAAACTGAAAGCTAATTTTCAAGAATTCTTTCAAAGATTATAAGGATTTTTAAAGTATTGGTATGCATATTAAAATTCCTGCTACGTTTTTAACTTTAAAGAAACATTAAAGTAATTACTCATAATCATGAGTGTACCAAGATGTCTTAAACTGAGCTTTTTTTCCCTCAGTACTCAATCATTCTATGAGCTGTTTTAGTTGAATACAAATGTGTGAATAGAACTATCCACGTGGCTTAAAATATTTGTATTTGATCTCTGTAGTGCTGTGCAGAAAACGTCATTCTGTCCATGCATTCATTCATCAGGTATTTTCCACCACTCTGCAGTCAGTTGGCATGCAATCAGGGAGGGAACCAGACAAACGAAGAGGCGGAGGCTGGTAGAGATAGAACTGGGAGAGCAGTGGGTGAAATAGTCCGATGTGAGTCCAGGGCTGGGGTGCAACGACAAGGAGGGAGTGGTCTGAAAGGGGTAATGATAAGCAAGGAAGACGCCGGCCCCTGGCCCAAGCCCAGAGGGAAATCAGGGAGAGCCAGGCTTCCATTAGATGAGGAAGGCAAAGGAAACAGAGAGTATACCTAAGTGGTTTCACTTAGGAAGGACTAGGGATTTCTGAGGACATGGGAAGGGATTCCAGAGGCAGGGTCGGGTGCGAGGGAGGTTCGGAACAGGTGTGCAAGGCCTTGTGGAAATCAGAGTGAGGGAGATGGAGATCAGCACAGCACTCTGGGCCTTCTCCTAAGGGCTGACACGAACAGCAGAGTGCAGTGTCACTGGCTGAAGCTCATGGCTGGTTGCACTGAGGAGCTGTGTTGGGAGGACTAGGAAGGGCAGGTGTCTGGGCCTCCCTCACTCCTGCTGGTGGAGGCAGGGAAGCTGGGAAGCCCGAGTCATACTCTGAGCACACAAGCCTTCTGATGGCTGCAAGAAGGGCAGAGATCTATGTTTGGGGAGAAAGGACTCGTAATATAGAAGCTTTATGACAGTGTAATATAGACAATAAAAATTGAAAAGACATCATACCTGTCAGATACTTTTCTGTCATTCTGGTAACAAATGTGTAAATATAAAACCAATTTTCTGTCTGGTAGTCTGAGGAATAGTCTGACATAAAGATGAACAAAAGGCAACAGACACGCACACACAAGTGTACACACAACAACCCACATACGACTTATATACCACGTACACCCTATACACCATAGGCAGCTTCTTGACCATTCACCCTACAGTTCCTTGGCCAGAGCTATCTCCGATCCTCATGTAATTGTCTTGGCTTTAAACAATAAAAATGGGTTCCAATTTCCCTAGAAGTCTCCTTCTTAAACTTTCCTGTTAGCAACAGGATTTTTTTCCCCCTGCCTTGCTGGAACGTCTCTCTTCAAATACACTAATGTTCATTGAACAGATTCTCACAGTGCACCTTGGAGGTACACAGCTCTGTCCTGTGAGTAAGAGAACAGCTTGGACCTCTGGAAATACCCAGGGCAAGTAAAAGGGCCAAGTGCATGCTCTTAGAAGTTGCTTTGTGTGGGGTAGTGAGAAAACCAGGACAAGAATCAGAATAGTCCTGGAGCTGCTTCGGTCTGGCCGTGTGACCTGGGGCGTGGTGCACCTCCTCCAGGCCTCGACACCCTCTGGGATAAAATGAGGGACTGGACTAGAGGGCTTCGAGATCTTGGCCAGTTGTCAGTGTCCTAAAGTCTAGAAATCTACCAAATAATCACTCCTAGGCACATCCCATTTTTATTCCTGAGGAGTTCAATTAATATATGATATATAATATATATATAAAAATACATATTATATGCGTGTGTATGTATATGTATATATAGACACACATATAAGTATATATGTATACACACACACACACACACGCACACATATATATGTATGTATATGAACTTTCCGAGTTATCTTTCTTAGAAACAGAGTCTCCAAGGCACTAAGAAACACAAGATGGCGCCACAGGCAGGAAATGCATGTGCTATGGGGGCTTCGCCATGAAGTACTGTCATGGATTAGGGTCCAGTAACCAGTTTCTGATATCTGGTACCCAACAACCTGAACACTATAAATGATTATAAATTCTTAATCCTTCTAAATACTCTGCTTTATTTTAGCCCTTCATACGGGTTCCTCCTTTGATTTATATCATGAAAATAGAGCAGAAAAAAAAAAATAAAAAAGCAAAAATAATGACTTTGGAATTTGAGGAAGGCCACAATATTCGGAGTATCCGATACAGATTAACCACTGCCTCTCATTGCCACAGGTGGTCAGAATGGACTGCGTAGTTTAGAGACAACAAATACAGAAACAGTTATGGAGCCAGTAGAACCACATCTGAATCCGGCCTATTTTCATAAGCAGGAAGGATTCAGTGATTATGAAGCAATGACCATGTCACACCCGACATTGTAAGGTTTTGCATCTGATGCCTATCCAGTGCCAATACCCCACCAAGAAAGATGCACAAACTGGCAGGTAAGGCTGGGAGAGAGAAGAGAGAAGAGCTTACCTGGGTCTCTCTGCTCTCCCAGTTTGTCTAGAATGTTGAAGGAAATGTCCAGGTACTCCCGCTGGATTGCACTGACCGCGATCTTCCTCTGTTTCCTCTGCCTGGGGACGATCTGAATCTTAAACTCTGATTCCTCGGCGCCATCCTCCTCCACCTTCCTTTCGGGATTCTGCTCTGAATCGGATTCGGCACTGGTGTCCGGCTTCTCCGCTTCTGCTGGATTCTCAGCATCTTCAGGAACCTTGAGGAGGACGGTTTTGGCCCCTGAACTTGGCGTGGGTCCATCCGGCTTGTCTTCCTCCGTGCCAGGCTCAGGGTTATCATCCAGTGACGTTTCGGGGAGAGCAAATGACTTCTGAAGGAGGTCTCGTTTTTGCTTGAGCGTCAGCGGGCTGCCACAGGAAAAGTCTCGCAGCTCCTCTGGCTTTGGTAGCTCTTCAGAGACAGTCACGTCTTCCAGGGTTACAAGAGAGCAGTCCTTGTGACCTATGGTCTGATGAGTTCCTGAGTCCTTAGAAGAAAAGTCTTTGGAACAATCCTCCACGCTCACCTGCACAAGGGGAGTTGTGCTCAGGCTGAGGGCAGAGGGATGGCTGGGGCTGGAGGGCGAGGAGGCAGCATTTGCAGCAAAGGGCCTGTCATTTCCTAGGGGCAGCGTCTCCTCTTCCTCGTCGCTCTCTACTATTCTGAGAGGTGGAAGAGGCTCAAATACGAGCGAGTCACTGTCAGAGGTTGAGTGTATGGAGTGTTTTTCAGGCCCAGAGGTTGAATCCGAGGACAAATCTATCAGATCTAAATCCTCTTTAGGAGCAGGCTTTACAGGAGAGTCCACTTTGACCTCAAATGTCTCCATGCAGTTTAGCCTGACTTCTGGTATCACTGGCCTTCGCGTTTCTGAAAAACCTTCCACAGCTGGGTTCTCAGGGATGTCAATATGGTCAGGCCTTGTGGCAGAGTTCTGTCTAGAACGTCCGTGGTCACTTTGTCTTGGCGTGATAGAAGTAGCTTGGGCGGAAGGCTTGTCTATGTCACACCGATCTATGCAAGACTTTCTACGGTGCTCGTCTAACGTGAACAAGAGGGAGTCTGCGTTCCCTATATCAAGAGATTTTTGTTTAAAAGAGCGCAGCTTTTTTTTCTGAATGCTTTCTTCTCTCACACAGTGTAGAAGACTGTCTTGTAATGCACCCGTTTCTCTATATTCAGCCAGTTCTATTTCACCTGATTAAAACAGAAAAAGCTAGTACTATTTTACTCGGAGAGGTCACCATTTTTTTCCCCTCATACTTGGGCATACAATTGGCATACAATCACAATCACAATCCCAGCTCCACCAGGTCGGAAACTGACTTTCTGGCCACGTTTTTGTTAGGTTCATTTTAATTTCCAAAACTAGAAAACTTTGGAAAGAAACCAACATGGCAGTTTAAGATCTAATTTCCAGTAGTAGGCTTCAGATAATTCCTCAGCTCTTGTCATTTGTGCACAGGAGAGGGGATCGTTTTGTTTGTTTGGTTTTTGTTTGTTTTTGTTTTGGCTGAGGCAGATCTAGGAAACTATATTCAAATTGTGTGGAAGAGAAACAAACATTTTGCAACAAATCAAATCAAGCAATGGCCCTTGAAGACGATCATGACGTTAATGATGTATCTGTCAATTCGCGTATATATATAACCGTGTATATATATATACTGTTTGTGCATACATATATATAAAAATCAACGGTATTAAAATGTGTCGTAACATAATAAAATTAAGATTTCACCCCAAACAAACAGTAGAGTACAACATTTCTGCATAAAATTACTAAGAGAAAAAATTCATACTTCTCTGAACATTCATCTCAACCGGTTGATATTTCACCATTTTGCTGCCGCCTATCCTTTTCAATCTTGCAAAAAAAGTTTGAGACTCTTTATTGCAGGGTCCAGTAGGTGTATCATGAATATCAGATTCATCAAAAACACTATCTTCTTCTAATTGGGGAGAGAAAGTCAAAATTACACTTAAGAGGTTACTCTCTCTTAGGCTGTGTCTACACAAGCATTTCAACGACAGTATGATGGAGTCAAGTCTGACATGGTTTCTGTACCAGCCCAAGTGCAGCCA
Source organism: Tupaia belangeri chinensis (assembly GCF_000334495.1). Lineage (NCBI taxonomy): Eukaryota > Metazoa > Chordata > Mammalia > Scandentia > Tupaiidae > Tupaia > Tupaia belangeri. The sequence continues at coordinate 2,611,452 of NW_006203764.1, forward strand.
AGGGTTGGTATTTCTTCCAGGCATCAAATTGTCCCTATGTTGTAAAGAGCAACCAGTTATAAGATTGCCCATCATTTTTCACACGACAATTGGCAGCATTTTTAAGAGAGGCATCTCAATATTCCAATAGAGCCTTCCAGGGGGAACTTTTTTCCAGGGCATTTAAAATCAGATGGCATGTAGAAGTCAGCTACATTTTTTAGGAGTCTGTGACACTGCTTGAACTTTCTCGCTTTGGGTAAATATTCAGGCTAATTTGGCAAGAGGAAATCAAATAGAATGAGTGGATCTTGCCCTCTCCAAAAAGTATCTGTCTTTCTGGGACGTGGGAACTGGCATAGACACAGCCTAACAGGACATGCACCTTATACTTGCTGAATGCAAAATACTGTACTCTACATTGGGTAATGAAACACACAACACACAGAAAAAGCTTAGAAAAGCCACTTGTCACCTCAAAAGCTTCACAAATGATTATGGACTGAAAGAGTAAACAAAGAAGAAGAAAAAAGAAAACAGAAAAGTAACATTTTCTCCTCTTAAAGTAAGATTCTTCCCTGAGGCATTTTCCAGGTATAACCGTTATGGATCTCATGAATCCCAGAAGGAATCTTTGACTTTAACAGTCCTAAGGCTTCAAAAACAAATTGGTCACTTAAAGTACCTGTACACTTGATTTTAGGTCCTCTCTGATAACCCCATTTGGCCACTTTGAAGTCAAAAATAAACCCCCAAACACATCAAGGAGCAAGGAGTGGCTATGTTGCAACCCACAGAGTTCACTTAACAAATCTTTGTTCTTTTTAAAGAGCCAAAGCCACTCAAAAAGCAGCAAGAGAAAGGCCACCAAGATGCATTTAATACCACAGTGAATAGAATTAACCTTCCCTTCCAGCGGAACCTCTCTGAATCCTAACAGTTGGCCTATATTTATAGACGTCACAAAACGAGGCTCAGGTGTAAGGATGATCATTCACAATTTCATGGGTAGAGAGGGAGGATAAGTATTAAGTTTAAGAACCTGTCTTATACTAAGGCACAACCGTCTGTGTGTAAATTTAACCTGCAGAAAATTTTAGATGGAATAGCCACACTAATCTTTTTAATAGAAGGAAAAATAAAAGTTAATGATCAAAATGCCTAAAAAATGCAAAAATACAAAAATGAGAAAGACTATCAAATTTCTGTGTTTCTGGGGAAATGCAACACAATGATCTGTTTCATTTCTTTATTTCCTTTTTAAAAATTCTCCCTTGAAAACTACAAATTTCAAGCAAAATGTGACATCCATTACTATTATTTTTATTATTTTGAAATAATTCTCAAAATGTACTAAGTGAGAGAGACAGAAAAACCACAAGAAGGCTCCTTCCTTCCAGAAAGGCTCATTTGCGATTGGATCAAATACTAGGCCCACATTGAGAACATTCATAATTTTAACTGGTTCTGCCCAATTTCTCAGAGACAAAAACCAAGCTGGTAGACAAGATAATCTTCAGGGAGGATTTGAATGGTACCAGAATTTAAAGAAGCTACTTCTCAGAGTTCCATTTGCAGCCAACGAAAAGATTCTTTGACCATTCTGCTAAGACCATTCAGCTATCATCTGCCCCATTGAGAAGTTTCCGGAGCAGTCCCCCCCAAATCGCACTGTACTGACCACAGGTCATCAGCATCTGGCTTTCCCCCAGGAGTGGATCAGATCCTGCCGCCTTTTACAAAGCAAGTCACCCGGTGACATGCACTAAAAACACACACCTGACCTCTCACCTGAAAACATCTAACTGTACTTTTACTCTCAAGTTTCATTCTACTGCCTCCTTTCAAAAAACTGTCAATAGGAAATGTGTCAACACTGGAAATAACTTAAACTTATTCAGCAAAAACATTTCATTTCTGTTACCTTGAGTCACTTTGTATTAAACAATGAGACTAGGAAAAAGCCCTCGGGTAGTTAGACTCCCTTCCTACTCTGTGAACACACAGTCTGGGGCAAACTACAGACCTAGGAATGATGACTCTGCTGAGTTCTGACCAAGATGCTTTCCACAGCCCCTAAACCAGCTATTCCTAACATGCAAGGAGAGGTTTACCCAATATCCTTCATCAAACAGCAGAAAATACTTCACAAACATCACTGCTAATGATATGGGCATTAGAGGCATAGCAATTATTTTTCTTGAATGCTCCATTCAATAGTTGACACAGCAATAGTCATGGGAAAGTTGGAAAATGATTGTATTAGTAAGTGACAGTTAGGACTCCAGAATGACGTGTGGGGGTTCTCCTATCTCTTAAGAAAAACATGGTCCAGAAATGTATTGTGTACTCAAGCTAAGTTGGGGCGAGAATTCCAATCTGGAAAGTACCTTTTTCTTTCTCGCTGTATCTGCTTATGTTACTGTTGTCACTGTACAAAGGTCCTGCCGTGGCATGCGGCTTGCAGCTATGATACTGTGCATTGAGCGTATTGACTGTTATGTGAACCAGATGCAGCAGAGTCTTGCTGATATCACGGTCTCGGTATGGGTACTGCTCAAGAGAACGGAGGGAGAAGATAAACAGTTATTTTTCAGGGTAAGTTCTTCCACTTGATCTTGCCAGATATTTTTCTTACTGTCTCTTCCAGATCAAAGACATATACAGAAAACTGAAAGCATGGGATTCTGGACATGGCCTTGTTTTACAGGGGATCATCGTCCCTCTTATTTGCACCGGATCACTGACAGAAGGGCACACCAGTTCACAATGACAATCCCCCCCTTTCAAGACAAGTATCTGGCATAAAGATTTGGTGGGTACATAACACCAAAGGGCAATTCCATATATCATCCTTGTGTTCTGACGTAATAATTAACACTTAGATATGAGATTGAGAGTATAAATAGGTTGTTATTCGATGTTCTCCAATTTGTTCATTTTTTTGTTTGAAACATTTTTTGAGCATATATTGATATGACCTCCCGTTCCTATTTGCATTCCAAAAGCTCCCTTGGTTCACAATATTTTATTGCACATCATGATTCTCCTAAAGGTCAAATTTTTAATCTTCCAGAATTCTCTATTTAAATCGCCTGGATGTTCCCCTCATCTGTACTCTACGAGAATCGTTCCTTAGAAAAGGAGTGACCACAGCCGTTTACCTTGTAAAGGATGACAAGCAAGGCCTTCAACCACATCTGCCGGATGTGAGGTTTTAGGGACCAGAGGGAGCAGCGGGGTGGCTGTTGGAAATAATGCCGGAGTTGAGGACAAGAGCAGTATTTGAGCACCTGAACCACCAGGGGGAGAAGGTGTTTTCCCAAGTTAATGTTATAGTCCATAACCTGAAATAGAAAAGATATTAATAACTGAAGGAAAGCTACGAAGAACACTCAGACTCAAAAGGAAAAACTGGAACCATCCCAACCAAAACACAGGCAAAAAAATTAAAGCGGCATCTCACACTCTATTAACAGTAATGGGCAGTATTCAGAAAGGAGGGAAAGTTCCCCTCACGGGAGATAAAAACACAGGAAGTAAAAATTGTGCTCTTCTCAGTTATCTAATTATTTCACTCTTTTATAAATACAATTTGATCTATTAGACTGTATCTATGTAACGATTTACTAGAACTAAACTAGACTCAATGAAAAAAACCTAGTTTGGGTAACCATAGCGGGAAATGGACATTCTCGGACAATGCCAGGAAAAGTATGACTTCGTGTCATCTTTCAGAAGGGCAATTTAGAAATAGATCATCAGAAATAAAAACAAATATACCCTCTAAAACAGCAATGAAATATATCCTAAGGAGCCAATCAGAAGAGTGTTCCAAAATGTGTCTGTAAAGATAAGCAGCACGGCTTTGTTTCCAGTCCTCACAGACTGAACCGGATATTAGCTAAGTAAAGCATTGTTTGTATAACAGCCAAGTACTGTGTGGCCAGTAACCAGAACATGACACAAATTTATTTACATGATATAAACTTCATAAAAAGTTTCAGATTTAAAATAGGCTATCTACAGGGCCAGCAGGTCATATGGAGTTCAAGGCAGCTGGGTCCCACATGGCCAACTGCATGATTGAAGCCCCAGACCTGGCACCTTGAAAAATACACTGGGTGCATGTGCATGTGCACGTGTACTTAAAATCCCAAGAAGAGAAGAGATTGCGATGTGGCCATTCTCCCGTGGGGGGTGATTTCTCTCTCTCTCTCTCTCTCTTTCTCTCTGTGTCTCTTCAGCAAGTGCACATGCTCTATAGCAAAGTAAAAAGAAAAAAAAGGATTAAATACAGATCCCATTACTATAAAAATGTGTATATATACATATATCCATGTATGTATGTAAATTGGGAGGAAATTTATAACAAAATATTACTAAGCTATTTTGTCATGGCTTTTCTGGAGTTACAAAAACTGCATGTTAAGATGTATTTTTTAGAGCCAGCCTATGGCATGGTGGTTAAAGCAGCTGGATCTCTCATGGCTGACCATGCAGTGCAAGTCTCAGACTTTGTGGTTTGAAAAACATGCTGGGCCTGGGTGTGTGTGCATGCCCAAAATCCTGAAAGGTGGGAAGAGACAGAAGAGAAGGGATCGCAGCATGACAATGCCCCATGTGGGGTGTTTTCTCGCTCTGCCTCTCTGTCTCTCTATGGCAAGTACACTTGCCCTTTGGCAAGTTTTTAAAATTTTTAATGTTTAGCTTATTTCTAAAGTAAACGTGCATAATGTGGAATGAGAAAGAGAGAAGAGAAGGAGGGAGAGAAGATTTGATATCTGCAATGGCGTATCTCTTCATCATAGACAGCTGAGTATTGATGGTGATCTATCCAGTTATCAGCATCCGCAAGAGAGAACTGCATGCAGGCTGCTGTCACTTGGCTGACGTGTGTTCGGTACATCACAGTCTATCTGGGCTCATTGATAACAACAGCTCCCATCTACTGACAGGTACTGATTAACGTTCTTTGGAGTATGCTGTCGCTAATCTCTTTTTTAAAAATCTGTATTACTGATGGGCAAGTAAGAAGAGGCTTCCTAAGCCACCATAACAGCTAATCACAGTGGCAGGACTGAAATTCATATCCACGCCACTCTAGGCCCAAGTCCTACACCTTGGCAGATTGATGCAGCCATTCTGGAGATGTGTAGCACTGGTCAAGTCAGACATACATGTCCCCCAGGATCCAGTAATTCTTCTCCTGAACCCACATCCCAAAGGAACTCTCACATTGGTTGATAAGGAGCATGGGCAAGGATGTTCATTGCTGAACTGTTTGGAGTAGTGAGGAGTTGAAGGCAATCTGAGGGTCTCTCACGAGGGGGATGGATGAGTAATGTATGATAGATGAACACACAAGGCACACAGCAGATAGAAGTAGCAGACAGACATGGAAAAACCAGTGACGATAGTGCAGCAAGAGATCAGTCACGTGATTAACTTAACTCTCTCCACTTGAAGCTCAAAATGGAAAAGGATAAATACATACAAATATACAAAAAAATCACATTCCCTTATTATGTAATGGTACTCGGTTTCAGTTTAGGATGATGAAAAAGTGCTGGAGATGGATACGGTTGGATAACTATGTGGATGTACACTTAAAAGGGGTTGCAATGGTTAAGTTTTCATTTTTTGCCCCCAAAACAAATTTCCCACACTCCCTGCACGACACTAGACTACAGATTCTTACCCATTTTTATAGTTTCCTCCACCTAGTTCTGCCTAATCCCAAGTGCACAAACCTTTACACTCAAACGGTGTTGGCAACATGGAATGTAAGATCTTTCTTTCTTTTTTTCTTTTTTTTTTTTTTTTGAGAGGTTTTCGCTACAGAGCGCGTGCACTCGCCAGACAGACCGAGACATAGAGACAGAAAGCGAGAAATCACCCCCCAGGGGGGATGGTCACGCCGCAATCCCTTCTTCTCCATTCTCCTCTTGGGATCTTGGGCATGCACGCACATGCGCCCGGCGTGAGTTTTAAGCCACCGGGTCCGGGACGCGAACCGCAGTCGACTACGTGGGAGTCCAGCGACATAGCCATTATGCTAACTGCTGGTTCCCAGGAATGTAAGATCTTTCTTCATCTAAAAGGCTAAGGGTATGACTTCTGAAAACTGTTATCACACTTACTTGGGCAATTCCTGCAATAAATGCATTAAAGCAAGTTGACAGGCGCATTTTTTGAGGTGCAATCATGAAGCAACCCTCCTGCTGGTCATAGCCGAGCAAGACGTAGAGATGCCGCTTGACTGTGTTGAAGGCCTTGGCGCTGCTGATGTCCGACTCGGCACTGCTCTCATCCTTGGCCATAAACTTCATGAGGACTGTGATCAGCTGGTGGACGGTCTGGTGGTCAATCCCAGCATCTTCTGGGAGCAGGTCCTTGATGGTGTTGTCATTCTCAGGAGACTGTTGTCCTGTCAGTACAAGAAAGGCTGTCAGTGGGAGGCTCCCCGACAAGCATGTCTGCACTAAAATTCTCAGTTATTGACAAAGCACTACTGTTTCTGTTCCTACTAAAAATATTAAAGATTCTATTCCAGACAAGAAGCTTAAAAGGCACAATATGACCTAAAATCAAAACAGTAGTCCAGGGCTGGAAGCGACTGGGTGTGTCGACAATCCAGTATAATAATATGGGAGTAAGAAGGGAAAGAAAAGGAAAATAGGGCACTCTAACACAATGTTACCCTTAAGCAAGACAAATACCTAAATAAACTTTACATTTAGCAAATCATTTATTATCTTGGCAAAGTTTTATTCTCAGTGAAAAGGGAAGTCTCCCTCCCAACTTTGTAAAATAAGCATGTAGGAATAACTGCAAAAATAATAATTAAAACCCACCAGGCACAAAAATACCCACTGGGTTATTCTGTTTAAATTAGTTCAGCTCTGTTCATGAATCAGCTGCTGAAAAAACTGCAGACTTCTTTCCCT
>NW_006203764.1:2618411-2629025 GCF_000334495.1 Tupaia belangeri chinensis
GACATATACTCTTTGACCAAGATACTTGAACTTATAAATAGCAAATTATAAACCCGGTTATATGTAATGAGAAACATAAAAGGGAGGGGTAGGGAGACACAGACAGAGAGAGAGAAGCATGAACTTTCAAAAACAGAAAAACACCACATGAAGGTGAACTAAGTTCACATGGAAAGAAAAAATAGCAAAATAGCATAGCCCTTGACTTCCTCTTAACCTAATAAATAATCATACTCTCCCTGACATTGATCTTCTCTGCTATTTTTCTTTTTGCTATAGGGCGTGTGAGCTCACCAGAAAGACAGAGTGAGACAGAGAGACAGAAAGCGAGAAATCACCCCCCAGGGGGGATGGACATGCCGCAATCCCTTCTCTTACATTCTCCTCTCAGAATCTTGGGCACACACGCACATACGCCCGGCGTGAGTTTAAGCCACCGGGTCTGGGACTCGAACCATGGTCAGTGACATTGCCATTACGCCAACTGCTAGTCCCTTCTCTGCTATTTTTCCAAGTCAGAAATTACACCCTGTCTCCCCTGTTCCATTGCTCCTTGTGATTTGGTTTAGGACTTCTGGGGGAGGAAAAGTGATATTTGCTCTTCTACATTTATGTTTAGGGCTTATGCAAAATGCTCGGCATTGTTGTCCTTTACTTAATGAACATCAGAATTTCTAAGCTAAAAACAAGTTTCTATCTGGTGGATTAGATGAGTACACCAGCATTTATCATGAGAAGTTCTACTAAATGATGACAAGCTTTGGTTACAAATCATTGAAAATCATACCTTGGTTACATCCATTATAATTATGGCATAAAGGATGCAACAAAGAGCTGGGTACTAACTTATAATATATTTAACATTTATATATATATTTTTCATGTTCTTTTATACATTCAATCACGTTACTTAGCTTACAAAGTGAATTATCCCTTTGCAATATTAATATATATTAACTCCTCATTTGGCGCACACTTGGCAAAATCCCAACCTTCTAGGACAGTCAGAAGATCCAAGATTTAAGTAATGTTTCTGGGGACTGCAGAAAGCAGCTGTGTCATGCCTAAGCCCTTTTTTCTGGGACAGCAGAATGAAGGTAATGTCAAATTCAGCATTTACTAGTTATGATATGCAATAAAAGGTAATAAACTTGGCTGTCTAATTTCCCCCAGATGACCAGAAGAACACTTATTTATTAAAAAATGATGTATTGAGAAGGAATGGTTGACAACGAAGTTGGCAGAGCCAACTTAGTCTAAGAGCCTCTACTACAGGAGAAACCATATGACACATTTCAATATGACTCCGGGACATTAACACTTTCTGCCTCATAGAGTCTGCTCATGAAGCAATGAATACATGCAATGTACTTTAGAAAATTTTTTACCCAAAATTGCTCAAATAAAACATAAAGGCTTTTTTGTTTTAATTACAGTGATTCACATTCAAAGAGTGACCAATAAATGGTTACTACTACCATTTTAGGGGCATGAATCAGAAAAAACTCAATTATGTAGGACACCCTATTTTAAAAAGAGCCAGATATGTGAAGCATCACTGTATATTATATTTAAATGAAATGTTTTTAATTTAGGACTTGATCAAAAGAAATACCTATATCACTCTGGTACAACAAAATAGAAAAGGTTTAGAGAATTTTTTTTTTTTTGGCATTAAAAAGTATTTACTTGGTTTTTTACCCCTCCAGGGTATTACTTTACACCTAATAGGATATTATTGCTTTGGGCATGTTTGGGTAAGAACATGATAAGTGTGGGAATCTAGGTTCCTTACGGGGTTCAATGTTATTGAAGAAGCAAGTGATAGATGTTACAATACAGCTTCATTCCTTGATTCCTTCTAGCACTGGAGTGCAAATTTTAATAAAACATGCATCTCTCACTTCTGCTCAGTCACCTCCAAGTCTAGATTGGCTTGACTCCAAAGTTCCAGACTTAAAAAGTGAAACTGGAATGTGTTCAAAAGGCTACACCTACACAACCCTGAAAATCTAGGGACCTCAATACAGAAGAAAGAGAGCTCCGCTCAAAGCCCAATGAGGACACCATCCCTATCTCATTCTATTCCTATTCAAGTCTAGAAAACAAACCATCCAAAAACTTTTTCCCACTGTAAGTGGACATCTTTTTAAAAAGTGTATAACCTTAAGATTCCCTATCAAATAATATCTTCCTAGTGATTAAGGATGTTTTTATACATGCCCTACTTTCACTGTAGATTCATCTTCATAGATCTTTAATGCTTCGTTCTAAGTTTGTTGCCCTTAACTTTGTTTCCCCAAATAATGAATAATGAGTTCTACCAGAAAAAAAGTAGATAATGGAGCCTTTCACACAAAATGAAAATAAATCTCTTTTTATTCCAATAATTTATCCCTCCAGAGGTGGCCTTTGCAAGTCCGTACTTTGTATATTATCTTTCTTTAAAATAGAGCAAGCTTGTAATTGGGGTATTCTTTATAAAGAAAGTTATCTTAATCAAATCCCTAAGAAAAAAAAATGAGCTGTAGACAAGCTACAATGTTCTTTATTGATAAAGATAACACTACTATTTTAGTTGCCCATAAAAAGTAAAAATTTCCATTTTAAAACTATTTTTTCTAAGGCCATTAAAACACTTAGTATTAAATTATAGTCTATGAAATTCCTACACTTGTCTTAGCCATAGAGATTTAACATGTTAAGAGGTTTGTTTATATCATTTCTGTAAAGAAAAATGTAAGCATATTTATATTGATAGAGGCAGAGTTATTTCTGCCATAACTTGTACATAGACTGAGTTCGTCACAACCTGTCCATAGAGTTGCATAACTGATTGAATTTCCAAAGTTTAATACAGTGTTATTTATTCAGATTATTTGAAACCAGGCAGGATCAGGTTCTGCTTTTCCAGACTTCTCCCTGTTCTTCCACCCAAATCGTTCACCATTCTTATAAACGAGGCTACTCCAGGATCTCAGAACAGAGCTAATACTTTCTCACTTTTGTGACTTTGTTCATGGTGCTCTCTTCACCTTGCAAAGTCATCTTCCAATTTTATATTACGAATCTGTTCCCCAAAAGCCTCTTATTTTACATATGCCTAGCCACCTTTCAGCAATCGGATGTAACCCCTAATCTCTATGACTTGCCAAAGACAAGGAAAGAATGAAAATTAAGAAAAGAAAGAGAAGAATGGATGGAAATTTCCTTCAGTCTTTCCTAAACAACTGGCAAATAACTATTATGCAAGGCAAGGTTTTTATTTATTCATTTGCTTTATTCCCCTACAAGAACAGAGCCTCCTAAAAGGCAGGTTCTATGTCTTATTCATTTTTTTTAATCCTTCAGAGAATAAGACACAGTGTCTGCCACATTGTAAATGCTTATTCTTTACAAATGTCTGTTAATGTGTACTGAATTCAAATAAATATTTCAGATTTTATATTCTATGTAAAAGAAAACTGATGAGGTTCAAAGACAGGAGGGAAATGGGAACATTCTTCTGTGTAAATTGACTCGCTAACCTTCCTCTGTCAAGCCAAAAAGTGATGTTTAGGTAAAGAAGAAAGAATCCCTTCCATGAGGATACTCTGCATTTGGACTAGAGAAGTCAGTGCCCAAACCCCGTAAACGAGGTTGCATTCTGTCGGTTCTAATTATACTGCCTCACTGATCTCAGTAGCTCATTACCTCAACTCAGAGCTGTGCTCATAGCAGCTCTGTTGTGAGTGCACACAGCCACAGAAGGGCTGGAAAGCTGGAGTCAGTAGCAAACTTCACAGCCTCATGTGCTCCCCATCCGGCCTTTGCTCCTTCCTAGCTCACGACCTATCACCATGTGCTTACATCCTATGCAGGACCCCTGGCTGAAAGCAACCTGTCTACAAGACCTTCTCTAATGCTCCTGCTGGTAGAAAACTCTCCTCCCAATGCATTTCATGTGAACCATCCTAAGGACTGTCACTTCCATGCTAGAGAAGAGCTTGCTGATATTCATACTTTACCTCCCTTTCAGGACAAAATGAAAGTACAAACATTTCTGGTGCATCTTGGTAATTTCCCTATTTCCTAATACAGAAACTGTGCAATAAATGTTCATTGAGTAAAAACTGTCATTTCCTACAACTATAATTTCAGACAAGAGTATTCCCATTTAAAAACAAAAACAAAAATTATTCTCTTGATTTACTGGATATTAATGATCAACAGCATTTTAAAAGTAAGGAAGTAAATTATAAACCATCTGCAGAAGGAAAGAGCAAGCCCAAAGAAAAGTCCGTTGGAATTCTTGGCTGGGACACTAAGGCGGGACCAGGAAGGACCAATATGAGAGAAGTTTGCCAACACTCCCTAGCACTGGGCACCTCCTCAGGTGGATACAAACGCAGGACAAGAGAGCTCCAAGTTTCTCTACAGATTGGAGTAGAACTGGGAGACACACGTCCCATGAAAGACCGAAATAGTTCTGGACCAATAGGGGTCCTAATTGGGAAGGTCCTTTGACCTGGAAAACCCATGGGCTTAAGCCATGCTGCAACAGGCCCAGGTCAACTCCATAACCAGACTAGGATCCTCGTGTCCCACAGGACAAAAAGCACCCTAAGACAAATTCATCAAAAGATAGTGTTAGTAGAAAGAAAGAAAGCCAAGCCTTCTGGATACAGGTTATCAGTTCTGTTCCCAACTAGTTAATCAAATGTGACCTTAAGCAAGTTTTGTTTTTAGGTTTTGGCCCTAGGGTGTGTATACTCACCAAAGAGGGACAGAGAGAGGGGAAGTGAGAAATTATCCCCAGGAGGAATGGCCATTCTGCAATAGTTTTTCCTCCATTCTCTTCTCAGGATGTTGGACACACATGAACACGTGTCCAGCATGATTTTCAAGCCACCAGGTCTGGGACTAGAACCGTGGTCGGCCATGTGGACATCCAGCACCTAAACCACCATGCCACCTGCTGGCCCCATTAAGCAAGTATATTAAGCAAAACAATCTAATCCCTCAGTATATCTTTTTTTTTCCTGTCTGTATCTAAAATGGGGGGAAAAGCTTCATAAGCATTTAGAGTTTTTGTGAGGGCAAATTAGATAATTATTTTATAAGAACCCTCTTTAGAGGTATTATATACACACGAAGTGTTATTATAAATTACTATCATTTATTCATTTCAGTAGATGCCGAACAGGATGTAATTAACGACAACCCTACAGTCACATGGAATTGATACTATTCGTTCAGTACTGTGTCGTTACAACTGCTGCATTATATTCTCTTAATCTTCAGCAGATTTTCTAAATATCCAAAGACAAAGAAATCCTGGTTTTCATAGCATCAATGAAAATACTATATCTATTAATACAAATTTCACATGGGCAGCTTAAAAGACTATATGAGGGTACTTCAAAGAGTTAATGGTGGGGGCCAGCAGGGGGCAAGGTGGTTGAGGTGTTGGACTCACATATGGCCAACCATCTATCAAGTCCCAGAACCCATAGCTTGAAAACCACACTGGGCACATATGCATGCTTGCCCCAAATCCCAGGAGGAGAATGGAGGAGAAGGAATTGTAGCACAGCAGTCTTACTTTCCCTCTCACTGTCTCTGTCTCTCTCCAGAGAGTGCACAAGCCCTATGGCAAAAACTTAAAAAAAAAATAGTTAATGGTAAAATGAAATTAAAGTATGGGTTTATTCTGGTGCAAAAGATTTTGAAACCCATGCAGAGCTGTTTCATAATATGCATCTTCCATGACCTTGTTGAAGGCACCTCATGTATTTCCTCAATTAAGATGAAATGAAGGTGCTAAGTTCCTACTGGCATTTACCACGCATGGTGTGAGAGCTCAAGACCTGTGGGCTTGAGACCCATGTTCATCACCAAGTCTGTGACACTTGTTCCTTTGTGAGAACCTCAGTTTTTTTTTTCTTCTGTAAATTCAGAATGTTAGCATAGCTCCTATCATTCAGCAATCACATTCTGTGAATTTTATTTATAGGCACAAAGGTCTTGGATTTGACCCACGAAAGTCTTAGAAGAATGCAGCTCTTTACGAGCCTTGCACAGGAAATCTTCCGCAGAAGACAGAATTTTCTATTCTATTTGTTGTGGGTAGTATGTAAAGGCTAAAATCAGAGAGTCATAAATCATAGGCCCACTGACAAAAAGTTCAGCCTAAACAGTAATAAAATTAAGTTTTGCTGCATAATGACAAGGCATCTGCTTTATTTCAGGCCCAGTGAGTAAGAGGTACATAAAGAGGAGCTCATTACTCAGACCAACAAAAGTATGCTCATTAAGCAGCAAGTTCTTTGGTTTCCATTTAATTGCTATCTTAAACCATCCTGCAGTCTTATTGTTATCCTGGCATGTCTTTGTTTCCAAGTTAAAACTTTCAGTGTTCAGTAAAAATAAAGCAAAAATTATTTGAAACACTAGTTTTTGAAACAGCCTTACAAGGTGGGATAGCTGTTTCCAAATCTCAACAAGTTTTGCCCATGGTGGTCTTATATAAATGATCTATCCAGAAGTTTCCACTTCATATTCAATTTAACAATGCTATTATCTGTCCCTTTCCTCTCTGGTCACTTCAGGTGCGGTAATTAGATGCCTGAAGACTTTTCTTGACTTCAGGAAACATACGTGTGTGCTTTCCCGCAGGGATGTAAGGGAATTCCTTCAGTTGGATTGTTAAATGGATTGTAATAATTAAAGATTAGTTTTTCAATTAAGCCTTAAGAAAAAAGAACAAGCTGAAGTAAAATATAAGATAATTTATAAAACTGTATAAGAGTAATCTCAAGCAACCTAACTGAAGGGAAACTGGACGGACTTCACATTTTTAATAAAATTTAAGATCAGCAGTTCTTATTTTTATTATTTGTAAAATCACCACATAGTAGAAACACAAAAAATTTATAAAACGGGGTAGAAAAACTCCACCAAGCATTTGCTGTTCTCTTTCCTCATCAATTTTAAAAGATAAAGTATACTTTAGCCAACATCTGTCATTTGTATTTAAGCTGTTTGGAGCTTTACCTCTTTTCCTCTCCTACTTCTGACTCCCCTCTTTCAATAGTCCTTTTTTTTTTTATTTCCAGGTTTACCATAGGGCATGTGCCCTCACCAAAGAGTGACAGAGAGAAAGCAAGAGAGGGAAAGTGAGAAATCATCCCCCAGTGGAGGTGGCCAGGCCACAATCCCTTCTCCTCTCAGGATTTGGGGCATGCATGCATATCCATCCAGCAAAATTTCAAGCCACTAAGTCCTAGACTCAAACTATAATCAGCCATATGGGAGTCTAGCACCTGAACCACCATGCCACCTGCTGGCCCCTCAGGAGTCCTTTCCATAACTTCTAATACACACAGTCTTGAAAGTCTCTGTCCTTGACATTATCCTTCTGAAAGTATTGGTACCATTCTGAAAAGTTTATCTTAAAATTATTCTTAGGTGGAAAGCAAAAGGTATAGCATGATGTATGTGTGGAAGATACCAAGTTTGTTTTTAACAAATTTAAGCAGATATCCAGAACTTTCACAGCCTTCCCAATGGGTCATGGCACCACTTGTATGGATGACATTCAGTCATATTCTCACTGCCAATGTCCCTTCAGTCCTTAGGATACGTGGCGATAAACTGTACACCATGATAAATTGGAACACCAAATGAAAGTTACCGTTGAATATAATCCTATGATCCTCCAAGCACTGAAAGTCCTCTTTTCTCTGGGAAACAGAAATGCATGTGGAGTTTCAAAGAATCAGGAATGGCTAAGAGGATGAGTGGATGACGGTTGTTTAAATGTATGACCTTGTGAATATTAATGAAATGTTTTTTTTCCTACAGCAGATATATATGAATAGAATATTTCTATGTGCAAATATAAATACGAATAAAAGTACTATGTGTAGTTCTAGTCACATTGGCTCTCTATGGAAAGGTGCATACTTGGATAATATTCTTCTTACTGGACCAAAAGTAAACAGGATCAAAAGTCAACAGCTAATATTAGGATGGAAGAAGTGCCACATCAGGGCCAAAAACACTTAAACGGCTAGGGCAAGACCCTTTTAAGTTTGCAAATCCTAAGCATATCACTGTGGTCCAGTGAGAGACTGCATTCTTTACCTTGTCCACCTTCATAGACACTTGCACACGGCCCTTCAACGTCAGAAGTACCCACCTGGCGTCTGTTCAGGAGTCCCACCGAGAGCTGGAGCAGACTGCTCATGCCTGGTCAACCTCATAGCTTAAAAATCAACAACAACTCTATTTAAATAAGCATTACAGACAACTGGAGCCTAGAAAATATACTCAGTGCTAACTGTATTGGGTAACAGGGCCAAGTTTAGTTTCTTATTTGTAATTTATATCACATAAAGATGTTTATGTAACACAAGTTTTGTGGGGATTTTTGAATCTCAGGAACATCTTTCCATTTGTAATCTTCAAAACTGTCATGTGAATCGATTAACAAGAAATAACAATACATCAACTTTATATCCCAAACTGATCAGTTAGGCTATAAAAGGGCTAGAAAACTCATAAAAATTATAATTGGTTTAACGTAAGTATTGATTCCTAGGACCTGAGACAGTTCCACCTGGGGCCCAGTGTGACTAGAGATTATTCTTAAATGGCCACCTGTGATTCTTTTTGCTCCCTGACAAACTGAGTATTGATTACTTAAAGAGCTTTCATTGATTCTTCCAAAGTTCAAAATGCCACATTTCCATAGCTTGTCATAAAATAGGGGAAAAAAGGAATAAATAAAATAAAATCATATTTATGATTATAAATGGTTATATAAAGCTGTCTTCTAATAAATGCCAATGAAAAAGCAAACTTTCAGCTTCTGAGAGGATAAGAAATATGTTTTAGGATGTTATTTTATTAGTTTCATAGTGGTTATTTAAAGACTAAGTCCTTTAATACACTACATGTTAATATATTTAAATATAGTCATTCATTAATCTGGTGATTTTGTTATGAATTTTTTTAATGATTTGACATTCATGAGCCCTTGCTGATCATTACAGTTTATCTAGTCATTTGGCAATTTTAGGAAAATTCTATTTTCTTTATAAATAAAGACCTTTATAATTGGCAATGAAGCTTGTTATTATGTATAAATTATCTGGTGAAATTGGGCAGAAAATCAACTTCTCCCCAGCCTGATTTTTCTTTTGCAAAAGCAACCACTGATACTGGTTTGTCTGAGGGCTCAAGCAGCCGTTTCCATCATGCATGTAAAGAAAATCCATTTCAGACCTCAACTCTACCTTCTTAGCCAACAGGGGTCTGTTATCTAATTCTCACTCCAAAAGCTCTTAGCTTACAAGGCTGGTGGTGCACACCTTGTTCTAGGTCCTAGTAGCAAACGCTTCTACATTTCATGCCAAGTGTCAATGGGTTTGCTGTCTTCTACATTTCAAAAGTCTACTGCTGGATCAGAGATCTGCTCTACCCACAAACTGGAAAAAGCCGCCCAGGTATTTACACCCCTGGAATGATTCTCTAAGGAATGTGAAAGCCAAACTTGTTGAACAAGCCCAGGTGGCTAAACACATTACTGTCTGTGAACATTCAACAAGACAAGTCGGCCTCAGGAAGACATTAAACAGATTCGGTGAGAAGAGGGAAAAAATACTCAACGGATTTTGGAGGTCAGGGTCTCAGGGAGGGAGAGTGCTCTCTTAGATTCTGCAGGCCCTTTCACACTGTCCCTCAGGGACCGCACGCTCTTCTGGCGGTTTCTTGCAAAGCGTGCCCTTTTGATTTTCCACAACGCTGCATCGCTGAGGTTGGCAACATTGGTCCTCACAGCAGTGATGGCTTTGCAAAAAGAAGTAAAGAGGTCATCATTTTCCTTTACCGGCAAGGCAAAACAATTCGTTTGCAACAATCCATCTGTATATAGTTTCAAAATTAAACTCTCACGGATCCTTGAGTCATCCATGTCTCTCTATGATGAGTGTTAAAAAACTATGACACTTGGCTGTCACAACTACTACCTATCGTGTTTTCAGTTTAGACCATAAGATTAAATTATCCATCTTTGTTATTACTGGATAGTTGAGTAGTGAAAATCTTTTCTCTATGTATTTAGAGCTGCAGGTAACAAATTAAGCATGCAATTATGAGTTTGCAAGGTATAACTAGATTACACTTGCTCTCAAACATTGGAAATACAATGATTAAGTGATATGCACAGACACAAATGGTTATTATATGTCCTCGAGAAGATACTTAAATTTATGGATTAGTATGCAATAAACAGTTGATGAATGGAGTACAGGAAGTCAAGGCAGCCTCCATATGGGAAATGAAACTACATGCCAAGTGTCTTCTGCCTGTCTGGCAAGCATAACTGGACCTGTGAATGTTTACCACAACGTTCGTGTTTTTACTTACTTGTAGGAAAAGGAAATTCTTTGTTACAATCCAAATGAAGCTGAGCTTCCAAAGAAAGTGTCTCAAATCTATTGACAAAAAACTCCCAGCTCAAAGCAGGAATATCTTGCTTAAGAAAATGCAAGAGTAAAAGTTTGCTCAATATTGTGGGTCGGTCTTTAACCACAGTATCAAATTGAAAAACAAGACAAAGACATAGGC
>NW_006203764.1:2629121-2700750 GCF_000334495.1 Tupaia belangeri chinensis
GAAAGAGTGGAGAGAAAAGTTAGGCGTATACATCTAATTCACATTTCTTTTTCAGAGAGCTTTTTAAGTTGTAAGGCTGGTGGTGTAAGCCTTCATTTATATTCTAGGCCTTAGTAATAAATGCTTCTATTGTACTATAACCTATAAAAGGTTATTCTGAAGATTAAGTATCTAGTTTTGTCAAAGCCAATATTTTAGACAAAGTCCGTGAAACAAGGCAATCTCCTCAGTTCATACTTTTAATGTAGAATGATTCAAGTGAGATCTCTTTTGATTTGAAATTTGGGTAGGAAAAAAGAGTTGGGGCAAAAAAAGAGCTTCTCCTAGTTGTAAACTATCTCCTGAATTTTGACTCAGAAATCTGAACTAAATGTATGTTACTGATCTGCTAATGTATTAAATAATAACCACTTACTCCAAATGCCCTCAAACCAATGTATCTCATTTTAATACCTGTAGTTATCATCAAGAGAAGCATACTTTCAAAGCTACATTTTGGAATACATAAGAAGATGGTTTTTAAAAGTCCCTTTCAATCCTAAATTTCATGATTCTAAAAGAAAGTAAAGTCACCTTGTCATCTTGGAATGTGAGTAGAATGCAGAATGTTAAAAAATCTAAGTTGGGGGGCCAGTAGGTGGTATAGCAGTTAAGGCACTAGACTCCCATATGGCTGATCATAGTTCAAGTCCCTGACCTGGCAGCTTGAAAATCATGCCCAAAATCCAAGAGGAAAATGGAGGAGAAGGGATTGCAGCATCGCTATCCTCCCTGGAGGGGTGATTTTTTGCTTTCCCTCTCACTGTCTCTATCTGTCTCTCTGAGGAGCACACAAACTGTATGGCAAAAACCTTTTTAAAAAAAAAATCTAAGTTGGAATGAATTGAGCACCTACTTTTCTAGTATGTAAGTCTATCATTCTCCCTCTTTATAACTGAATGAGATTTTTTTTTTCTTTAGAGAGAGATTTTTGCTATAGGGCATATGTGCTCACTGGAGAGACAGAGAGAGACAGAAAGTGATAAATCTCCCAGGGGGGATGGCCACACCCACAATCCCTTCTCCTCCATTCTCCTCTGGTCCAGGACTCAAACCACAGTCAACCATGTGGAGTCCAGCGATATAACCCTTACACCATCTACTGGTCCTGACTGAATGAGATTTTAAAACTGTAATTCTTTCAACCACCCCATGCACTTTATACAGCTGCCACCTAGTGAGAGTCTCGGTCCTGGCCCAAAGCTAAGGTAGAACATGTAACAACCTAATAAATCCGAAAGAGAGGTGTATCTGAGGGTCAGCTGGGGGTTCTGTAGGGAAGGGTGTGCCACGAGCAGCAGCATCCTGTACTTAATCAGACCCTGCACTCGCACTTGGTTCTTGGTGTTAAAATACAAGAAGAGCCCTTACTATGGCTTGGGAGGCAGTGTGTATGCACTCACAAGAGTTAAGAACATGGACTTTATTCTGAATCAGTCTTGAGTGTGCTCCGCCACCTAATGACTAAATGACTGAAAGTTACTTCACCTTCCTAACCCTCGGCCTCTCTCTCTGTAAAAAGGAAATCCACATAGGATTAATGAGATAATGTGTGATGGGTCACTTTTTTTTTTTAAAGGTTTTTGCCATAGGTCACATGTGCTCCCTGAAGAGTGAAAGACAGAGGGAAAGCAAGAAAATACCCTGGGGGGAGGGGGGCAGGAATGGCCACACTGCAGTCCCTTCTCCTCCATTCTTTGCCTGGAATTTTGGCTACATACATACATGCCCACAGCATGATTTTTCAAGCTGACAGGTCTTGGACTCAAATCACAGTCCACCATATGGGAGTCCAGTACCTTAAGCACTTTGCCACCTCCTGACCCCGATGAGTCACTTTAATACACTGTCCCAGTACATATTACCTGTATGACAAATGTTAGTTCTTGCCATTATTATTAATTTTAATATTGACAATAAAATTTAAAAATCAGGTAGCAATATGAAAAAAGTACAGGACTTCAGAGGTTCTAGTCTTGGTTCTTCCACTAATTTACTTAATTTAGTCTCTGACATTTGGTTTCTCAGCCATAAAATAAAGGTGTCAATAAAGATAAATATACAACTCTCGGGACCAGCAGTTAGCGGAATGGCTATGTCACTGAACTCCCATGTAACCGACCACAGTCCAAGTCCCGGACCCAGTGGCTTAAACTCATGCCGGGCACATGTGCATGCATGCCCAAGATCCCGAGAGGAGAATGGAGGAGAAGGGATTGCGGCGTGGCCATCCCCCCTGGGGGGTGATTTCTCGCTTTCTGTCTCTGTCTCTCTCTGTCTTTCTGGCGAGCTCACGCACCCTATAGCAAAAACCTCTCCGAAAAAAAAAAAAAGATAAATATACAACTCTCTCCAAGTGTCTCATATTTCACGTCTCTTAAGCTTTCATTTATGATGTCTTGTTTTGCTAGAATATTTACCATGGCATACTATACATTGATTACTATCAAACTACACTTGATTTCTTTTAGCATATAGCCTGTAATGACAGGCTTGCAGCATTGCTATCCTCCCTAGAGGGGTGATTTTTTGCTTTTCCTCTCACTGTCTCTATCTATCTCAGAGAGATATCTGTATACAGAGAGCTAGCTAAATGGTATAAGATAAACCAGCCAAGTTTAAAACTCTGACCCCCCCATACACACACACACACACACACACACACAAATGTTCGACCATAATTACATCTGTCCAAATGTGCTATCAGCAGATGGACAAAGATCGAAAAGAAATTATCAATCGGAACCAGTAGATAGGATAATGGTTACGTTGCTGGACTCCCACATCGTCAACTGTGGTTTGGGCCCTAGACATGGCAGCTTAAATCTCATGCCGGGCACATGTGCATGCATGCCCAAAATCTCAAGAAGAGAATGGAGAAGGATTACACCTCCTGGGGGTGATTTTTCAATTTCTATCTCTCTAGTGACCGCATGTGCCCTATAGCAAAACTCTTAAAAGAAAAAAAAAAAAAAGAAAGAAAGAAAGATAAAACAAAGTATCAATGAATAAAAAATAAGGGATCTTTGAATAATGTGTGGTTCTGGGATGTCTCTTCCAAAATTTGAAATGTTCCACCATTACCATTGTAATTGTTATTATTTGTGTTTATCTGATGCTACCATGGTCTGACTTTTTATGTCCCCCCACTCCTGAAATTCATGTTTTGAAACCTAGTCACCAATGTGATTAATATTGAGAGGCGGGGCCTTTGAGAGTTGATTAAGTCTTGTGGGTGGAGCCCTCATAAATGGAATTAGTGCCCTTATAGAAGAGACCCCAGACACAGCAAATGGTCAACCAGACAGCATCCCCTCACCAGAAACCAAATCTGCTGGTGCCTTGATATTGGACTTCCCAGCATCCAGAATTGTGAAAAATACATTTCTGTTGTTAGCCACCAGTTTATGGTATTTCGTTATAGCATCCCAAATAGACTAAGGCATGTGACAAACAACTCAGTGACTTAGCAGAGCTGACACAGACTGTCTGCAGAGCAGATAACACCCATCGCACGTCACCTGCAATGCTGGCCTCTTTATGGTGTCCAGCAGGAGGCCAGCCCTGGTAGCCACTGCCGGGTTGACGTCTTCCACAGCTGTCAGGAAGCAGCAGAAGGCATGTGCCAGAGAGTACTTCAGCAAGTGGTTTTTGGTCACTGAATGAATATCCAGAAATCTACAAATTACAGCCACTTTTTCCACTGCAATAGAAAATACAGAAGACAAAAGCTATGTGTGCCTGTGTGTGTACACATTTAGGCAGTTTCAGAACTAACTCCACAGAACAACGGTAAACTATGCCCCCTCACTGCGGTGATTTTAAATACCAATAGGAAATCCAATGCCACCTTCTCAAGTGGTCCACCCCGTCTTCACAGCTGAGGCTGTCTCTACTCAGGGTAGTACTTTTCTGCCAGGCAGTCTTGATATAGCTCTGGGTTGTCTTTCCTATTTTGAAATGACCTTTCACTTTGTGTAACTTCCAGCTACATTGCCAACTATTCAAAATGCAACAGTCCAGGGCACTTGGGGAGGTGCAGAGAGATGGGAGTAAACGGAAAGATGAATCACTCACAGGTCTTGACTTCAGAGTCAAGCCGACTAAAAGAGACTATACCCATGCACAACTGTAACTAAAGCAACAGGAAAAGCTGTGGATGCCTCTAGCAAGATACAGATAAAATGCTA
This sequence comes from Tupaia belangeri chinensis, assembly GCF_000334495.1. Lineage (NCBI taxonomy): Eukaryota > Metazoa > Chordata > Mammalia > Scandentia > Tupaiidae > Tupaia > Tupaia belangeri. Next base: position 2,633,351 of record NW_006203764.1, read on the forward strand.
TCAGGGGATACAGAAACCACTTTCCACCAAAGAGACCGAGAAGGTGGAACTCAATGGCGCCATTTGAGGGTGGATTAAATGGTGGTGGCACTGAGTAAGGCTAGACAGGTACAGAGCAGCCGGACGTGGATGACGGGAAGCAGGAAGCCCTGGACACAGCAGCATGGACAGAGAAGAGAAGCAAGTGAGCAGCAAACACTTGTGGCGTGACTATGGAAGCTGGAGTGCAAGTGTAAGGAGTCTGACCTCCGTTCTGTAGCCACAGAAAGCCCATTAAAAGGTTTTGAGTAAAAAAGTAACCTAATCAGAGCTGTGATTCAGATGATCAAGCTGGCAAGGATTTAATTCTTCAATTAGATTGAAAGAAGTAAATCTCTGCTTTATTTGTATTCAAATACCTATAAAATGTTGTGAGCCAGGCAGATTTGTGCTAAAAATTTTACTCTAATGCGATTCCCTGCAACATCAGGTGCTTTCATACAAATAAACTAGCCACTGGAATTCACATGGGCAGTAAAAAGCAAGAACTCTTTTAAAGTGATCAGATGAAACGCTAAGGTAGAAGAATTAACTCAAGTGATGGAACTTCCACGTCTGTGCCAAACTTCTGAGACACTAAAATACATGAAACTGTTCTGATAAGCTACATGATGGCACACTCCCTGGCTGCTGCCCTGAGGATGGAGTACAGGCAGACTGGGCGACAGTGAGCCAGCTGCCAGGAGGCTGAGAGAATACATCCAGGTGTCTCCCTTACCACATGACCCTGAGAACTTGTCTATTAATATGTATCAAGAAATTATACCTATCACCACACCAGACTTGGTCCCTGAGGCCTCACTGGCCAGGATACATGGCGGACATTCTCAAATCTCATTGAAATATCTGGAGAACTTGTTAAAAGCCTAGATCCCTGGCCTCACATTTCCCCACAGCCAACTCTCTTCTCCCTCGATTCTGATTCAGTCAATGTAGGCTGAGGTCCAGTCATCTGCATTTTTAACAAACATTCCCAATAACTCCGATACAAGTTACCTAATAGGTTGACCCCATTATTAATCATCCAAGTAAGGACCCCAGTTAGTTGGGATTAAATAAGGGTGCAATTAATAATTACACCTGGATATCAGGCATAACTGGGACTACCCAGGCAAGCCCGGGTAGGGTACCTCTACCTAAGAACACACTGCAAAATGTTTTAGAGAGGAAGCTCAGCTAAAAAGAATACCAGAAAGCAAGAGAATGTCCTTTAAAAAGGAGGGAAGAGAAAAGAGCACCAAAAATAGATGGATATATCTGGTCTACCCTTGACCCAGGGAGAACTTGTAAGCTAATCCAGAGGTACCTGCTTCAAACCTCATCTTCCAGTCTTTGCTGTTGAAATTGCTGTTTATGATTGTCCAGAAGATGTCAGCACCATGAGGAAGTGACAGAGCATGGAGAAGGAGAGGGACTGCCAGTGAGGACAGCTGGGAAAACTCGGATTTGACCACTCTCCACAGGCTGGGGAATCAAGAAGAAGGGAAGTGGTTACAACTGTAATAACCTTTCCAGAAGAAAATCCTGTTATCTTACCCCATGGGAACTGTAGTTAACAGGTGCCTGGTAGTCTGCTTCTGGTGAAATTACACTCATCCACAAAATTCCAATACTTTGCTAAATTTTTCCTATGCTCTGTTCTGTCTGTTCATTTTCTTTTCTTTCTTTTTTATTTTAAAAAATTTATTTATTTATTTTGTCAAGAGGTCACGTACATTCACCAGAGAGAGATGGATGGATTCACCAGGATGATGGGGAAAGGGGGAGGAGGTGAGAAATCACCTCATCACCTACTATGGGGAATAATTACACCACAATCTCTTCCCCATTTCTCCCTCCTGTTGAGATTCTGGGCACACACACACACACATGTGCACAAAATGTCTCTCAAGCCGCTGGGTCCAAAACTTGAACCGTGTGATTGTTATATGGGATTCAGCCACCTTAACCATCAGTCCACAGGCTGGCCCTGTTAATGCTTTTTAATGGAATTACTTTTATGTAACAATACAGAAAAACACCATTTAACATTATTATTTTTTAATTTTTTATTTTATTTTATTTTATTTTATTTTATTTTATTTTATTTTATTTTATTTATTTGACCAGAGAGAGAAAAAGGAAGCAAGTTTCCATGTCTGGGACTCAAACCATAGTTGGCCATGTGGGAGTCCAGTACCTTAACCACCACGCCACCTGCTGGCCCCTAACATTACATTTTTAACATAAAAATTTAAGTTGCACAATATAAACACAGGTATATAAGTGAGCAGTGACTACTAAATAATATATAAAATTGATATTAGTTAAGATTATGGGGTGATAGGCGCCAGCATATGGCACAATGGTTACATCACTGGACTCCCATGTGGTCGACTGCAGTTCAAGTCCTGGACCCAGCAGGTTAAAATTCATGCCAGGTGCATTTGAGTACATGCCCAAAATCCTGAAGGGAGAATGGAAGAGAAGGGATTGTGCGACCATCCCCCCAGGTGTGATTTCTCACTTTCTGTCTCTCCAGTGAGCACACGCATCCTATAGCAAAAATCTCTCTAAAAAAAAAGATTATGGGGGACCAGCAGGTGGCATGGTGGTAAGGTGCTGGACACTCCCACAAGGCCGACCATAGTTCAAGTCCCAGACCTGGTGGCTTGCTTTCTCACTTTCTCTCTGGTCAAATTAAAATGAATGAATGAATGAATGAATGAATAATTCTTTAAAAAAAAGATTATGGGGTGATAAGAGATTGATTTTTTATATTCTGATATTGAACATCTGGGAATTTTTGTAGGTTTTGCTGAGCCAAAAGCCCTTTCCTCTTGTTATGGCCAAGAACAACTCTTTTCTGTTAATAGCAGCCTCTCCAGGAGGTAGCAGGTTTGTCATTGAAGCTCCCCACCTTCCCTATCATAAGGGTGGACATAAAACAGCCCAATCAAAGCATTTCAACACACTCAAGAGAGTGATTAGTCCAGGAGTGATTATGTGAATGCCAGAATCCTTTATTCAGGGACTGTTATGGGCCCTGGGAGAAAGAGGATCTCTCTCCTCCTGAAATCTGAGGAATAAAATACAGTGTTGGTCTAGGGCTGCAGTGACCTTCTTTCCCACCTCACAGGGGCTGCCTGCCTGGGAAGAAGCCAGCACAGTTCCATCTAAGAAGTGAAGAGGGAACTGGGGTAAGTGATGGGGAGGAAGGGAAAGGGGGGAAGAGGAAAAAAGAGAGAGAGAGAGAGAGGGAGAGATCCCAGATAACACCATGTAACTTAGCAGGTTTAAGCTAAGTCCAATTCAGATTCTACCAGAGAACAGGCTTATTTTTGTTTCAGTTTATTTATATATTTCTTCAATAAGAGAGAAACAGCATTGCCAACAGGGTCCTCATGCTGTGATCCACTCCATCTCAACCAGCCCAGGTCATGGGTATACACATGACTGCCTGGTGTGCAAGGAGATCCGGGACAAGAACTCATGTACGTTTAGTGGTGTTACTGCTGTGCTGAGAGAATGCCCTTTAAACAGTCTCAGACCTGGTCCCATGACCGAAACTCTTTTGCCCTCACTTCTAGACTCTTCTACCAAACATCAGTTCCCCTGGTTTCATTTGCTTCCAAATGTAGGCAGGATCCCAGAGTCAATGATTTCATTATTCCAGAATATCTCATCCCTTTGACCTTCAATTATAATCAAATCACTAGTCCCTAATCCAGAATAAGTCCCCTATCCAAACTCTTACTACCTTGGTCCACTACAAACTAATGCTAGCTCACTTCGGTGAGGTCTTATTGCTGGTTGGTTATTTCTTGTTGACCCCCTATTGCTTTCCTCATGTGGACTGTTCCATACTCTTTCCATGTTCCATAAGTTCCCATCCCAATCTCTATCCTTTTCCCTCCCAAAAGACATAAACATTTATCATCCTTAAGGTTTAAATTGCCTGAATATCTCAAAATGCATTTCCTTTCAAAGCAAATAACAACCAAATAACCCTACCCCACCCTTCATTCTTGACTACACACTCTCTTACCTTTCAGAAATTAGCTCCAATGACTATTCCCTTTTCCTGGCTCTTTCCACTGACCATAAATATGCTCATATTTTCATTATCCTAAAAATCCTTTAAGCCCACTCCCTTTCCTATTCTAAGTATCTGATGTTTCTCTTGTTTTTCTAACTTTTCAGAAGAAAGTTCCACATCTTATCTTCACATTCCTTAAGCCCTTACAACGCGCTCTTTGCACTCTCTTAAATGTGGGTGGCCTTCACGGAGCTCTCTTTTCTCCATGACCATTCTACTAAAATCCAACTCTGACTCTGCTCACTCTTTTAAGATCATCCATGGATTTCCAAACATCACTGAAGTCCCTGTCTTCAAGACCCTTCACACATGGATCCCAGCTTACTTCTCCAGCCTTTTTCTCCATTATGCTCTGAAACCATACCATGCAGCAAAAAACAAAACTCTGGTATCAGCTAAGTATACCCTGATCATTTCTTGTCCCTTCTTTCCAACTCTGCCATCTGTTTGTCCTTGACAGTCCTGCTTTCCACAATATGCCCTACCCATCTCAAATTACTACTAATCAAAATTCTATGATTATTTTGGGCCAGCAAATGGCATAGCAGTTACATCGCTGGACTCTCACGTGGCCAACAGCAGTTTGAGTCCTGGACCCAGTAGCTTGAAAAACACACTGGGTGCATGTGCGTGCCTGCTAAGATCCCAGGAGGAGAATGGAGGACAAAGGACTGCAGTGTGGCCATTCCCCTGGGGAGTTACTTCTCACTTTCCCTCTCACTATCTCTGTCTCTCTATCTCTGGCAATCACACATGCCCTAAGGCAAAAAAAAACTTTAAAAAATAAAATTCTATGATTATTTTAATGCCCATTCAAATGGTATCTGCTCCTGAGCCCTTTCCTAATTACTCATCTAGAAATGATCTCTTCCACCTTTTAACTGTACAAAACTATCATTTATCACATTCCTTTGACTTGAGAGTGAGTTATATACGCATAGGGTAACCATGTACCTAAGTTTATCCAAGACTGTTACACTATTATTCAGGGGTTTCTATGACTGCCCCCTCTTCACTCTCAAATGTAGACCAATTTGAATAATAAATTATGTGGTCACTTACTGTATATATAGTACTCACTCCCTTTCCAACTACAATTGTAAATTCCCTGAGTATCTAGAACAATAATATACATAGTAAGTTCTCAAATATTGGTTAAATGAATTGAATAAATAAATAAAGTGAGTGAAGACAGAGCCTCAACCCTGTTCTATCACCAAGTTAATTTGAACCAATCTTTTATCAACTCATTCTCTTCCATATATAATAAAGATACCTTTATGACTTACTTCCAGAAAGACTGTAAGAGTTATTTCATGTTCTCAGGAAGAAAAACACTGTGAGTCTAGGATAATATTTTATTATTAGTCTCAAAATGCCTCAGCAATCTCTAAAAATAACTTATCAGACAATGTATGGAGAGAATTGTCTATGGGGCAATCTTTCCTTTCTTCTTTTCTTCCTTCCATCCTTCCCTCTCTTCTTTCCTTCCTTCCTTCCTTCCCTCTCTTTTTTCCTTCCTTCTCTTCTTTCCTTCTTTCCTTCCTTTTTGGCTAATTTTTTTTGAGAGTTTTTTTTTTTCGATGTTTACTAGCATCTAAGAAAGTGGGTAAATCCTTATTAAATTAGATTAGGTAAACATTAACTTATTGTCTGTTAACATGTTTCTATATTTTCTATATTCCTAAGGCATTTAAAAGTTAGAGGCATAAAATAATCTTTATTTCAGCTTAGTTCTATTTCTGTAGTATCTTGCAAATGAAAACGAATATTCCTCATATTGACATACTTAAAATTAATCCAAAAGTGGGACCAGCAGATGGCATAACGTTTATGTCACTGGACTTCCATGTAGTTGACTTCAGTTTGAGACTCAGACATGGCAGCCTAAAACTCATGCCAGGTGTATGTGCTTGTGTGCCCAAAATCCCAAGAGGAGAATGAAGGAGAAGGATTGCAGTGTGGCCATCCCCCCCTGGGGGGTGATTTCTTGCTTTCTGTCTTTCTATCTCTCTCTGTCTCTCTGGTGAGCACACTCGCCCTACAGTAAAAAAAAAAAAAAAAAAAACCTCTCAAAAAAAAAAAAATTAGCCAAAAAGGAAGGAAAGGAGGAAAGAAGAGAAGGAAGGAAAGAAGAGAGGGAAAGGAAGGAAGGAAGGAAAGAAGAGAGGGAAGGATGGAAGGAAGAAAAGAAGAAAGGAAAGATTGCCCCATAGACAATTAAGCTGTCCTGGTCAGAAAAAAAATTCAAACAAGTTAATAAGTCTTATTCTAACTTTAATTTTCACAACTAAACCCTAAAATATAAACAAGCAAAATAACCCATTAGGAAGACTCACCTTGCAATCAACATATGATCCTGAATGTAGGCTAAAAATTGAGGATGATCTTTTCTAGCAATATATAAACACTCTCCATGCAGACAGAGAATCTTCAGGCAATTGAGCATATTAAAAAGAATGTCTGGCTCTTCAAATTTAGCCATTTCCTATCAAAGAACCACACGATCACTGAGTTATTTGAAACAGTAATGCTACCAAACAGATATTCAAAGATCTTAGAAAACATACCTGGAAAATGGTATATATTAGCCTCAACGTTACTGGAAGCTGTTGGTAGCAAAATTTTCTTTCGGTGTCATTCTTTATTGCTGTGAAGAAAAAATTATGCAAAGGTTAGCCTTATTCCTCTCCTCCACCACTCAGTTGGTCAAAAACATAAAACCAAGAGGAGTAAAATATGTAGAATGTATTAAAAACCACTTATGTACAGTTTGTATTTGCTCCCAAATTGCTCCATCATCCCTTCTATGATGCAAATGTAGGACACATCCTAAACTTAGAATCTTCAGCTTCTATTTCCCAGTGCATAGACCATCCTGTTTTCAGACACCTTTGGCTCCCTGGAGCTGCCTGGGTAGCTGTATGCTCCTGTACACTGCTAGTTCTGCTGCTCCCTGGAGGGTCCTGGGGTCTGGCTGGGCATGTCTTCCTACTCAAAAGGGAGAGAAGCAGGGATTTAAGAGAGGTACACCTGAGGATGAGTTTATCCCACAGATGCAAGCCATCAAAGGGTGTTCTGAGGAAATTGGACATATTTGGATGAGAACTACTCATATTTTAAAAAGATTCTCCTCCCACCATGATGAAGGGCAAGAGTATATTGCACATAAGGGATGCTAAATAAAATATTCACAACTTAATCAGTGGAAAAACTAGTGTAAAATGTGTGAAAATCACCATTGTAAGTTGTGTCAGTTCCTACAATCAGAGAGAATGACAGTCAAATCCCATTGGCCTATTGACCAGTTTACTGGGGATCTTCCATACTTGTCATCAGCACTCAACTCTGTTTTGTTTATGTGAAAATATTAAATATTTTTAGTGGTGGACAAATCTGACTGCTAAAGTGATGAGTAGCAAAATGCAGAAAGAGGAAATACTCTGGAAAGAAGGGGAACTCACTCAGCCTGTGTCAAAGAAGCACCCTTCAGTTCTGGGATGGAGAAGCTCAAGATCAGTGCCTGAGGACTTCCCTCCCCTGTTAGAATAACAGGGACTTCTCTAAGGAGCCTAGCTGTATAATAACTGTGCCCTGCTAGACAACAGAGAGCAAGGGGAAGATAACAGGACAGCAGCTGTGACAGGAGCCCAAAGGCGTGTTTGGGGAGAACAGAGCAAATGTTGAAATAAGTGGAGTTTATAACAATTTAGCAAGGAAAGAAGTCATTTACAAAAAGAAATTGCTTAATTTCAACCACAATTCAAATAAAATGTCACATACAAATAATAGTTAATTGATCACAATGCTATCTCAGGTATAAAATAATATATTTGCATAAAAAGAGTACAGGTTATTGGATAATAAATGAAGTCTTTCTTCCCTCAGGCATCAATGTCTGATAGGAACAAACCCCTAGCCTGGCCTCAGCAGCTACAGCCCCTAAATCAAGTTAGTTAATTCTAGGTAAAGTGAGACCTAGGTGCTAGTCCCAACACTGCTTTTAACTGGTTGTGCAATATGTAGATTTCTAATTTCCAATTGCCCAGTTCAGAGATACTCAGAATCGGTGGATGGAGAGTGGAGCTCGTTTACTTCGTTTGTGTTTCAGCCTCTCAGATGAATGTGATGATCCATTGCAATTCTGGAAGCATTTATGTAGAAAGTATAAATTGTGGGTTGACTAATACGAGCTACATAACCATGATCAGGTCATTTTGCCCATCTGAGATTTATTTTCCTGATCTGCAAAGTGATAAAATTAAACCAGACTAGCAGATTTCAAGCTTCATTTTTGCAGAATATTTGTTTGAAGAAAACCTTCCTTAGAACTACAACCTGAAATAGAGGAGGTCAAAGCACTCTGGTAGCAGGAGGGTGGGGAGCCTGATATTCATCCTTTGCCCTCTTCTGCCCAGTAGTTGTCACCCCAATTAAGAAAATTCCAAAGCACATAACACAGTGCCTTTACAACTTCAAAAACTTCAACATTGATTGAAAACCAATGAAGTGGATGATGTCAGACATCCCTTCAAATTGAGAGTTCTGGTGCTCTGAGGTAGTGTGAGCTGAGACATTCATACTGAGTTGACCATTTATATGATCCACAGGAACAGTTCTGACCAAGAGTTCTGTAGTAATGATAAGGTTATCTTAGCCTGAATAGGATACCCTAGCAGGGAAGTGAACTCTATGAAAGAGTCCCCTAACAATGCTTGCTTTTCACTAAAGGAATGATATAAAGTCCATGCTTCCATTTCCATAGTGGGTCCTCCAGGGAAAGCTATTCTAACAGTTTAGAATAATGATAGCAGGAAGATTAAAAATAATAACTTCCTAATTTTGCCCCCATCCTGCACAGATTCTCAGAAGACCACCATCCAGATCAAGAAATAAAGTTTTCCCAGAGGCATGTGGGGTTACATACTGAACTCCTTAAACTCGTTCAGTATGTGAAGGGTTAATGTGTGACTCCTGAGCTTGCCTGTCGTCTTGCTGTCTTCAGTCTACCCACACAGAGCCTTTACGCAACTCAGAAGAGGCTATCCTTCCTCCCAGCTAGGAACTGAGTCAACCAGCCTTATAGCACAATCTGCACAACTATGCCCGGTATGCCTTTCCAAGGGTCTGGTTCATCCCTAGCTCAGAAGACACATGGGTGAAGTCTTGCAGCCTGTATTAGAAACACTCTGCTTTGGCCAGGTACCCCAGGTGGCCATCAACATTGCCTGCACTCACCACTTAGGCCACTCTGCCTTGGTCCCAGCTACTTCTCCACAGAGAACACAATGCATTAGTTGGGGGAGTGGAGGGGAAGTGTGTGTGGAGACAATGTTTTCTACACTACCACATTGGGTTTTCATTGATACTAAGTTCTTGCTGTCAGGAAGATGCTCAGTAAACTGTGTTTGTACTAGAACCATGACTGCTCTGTTCACTTCATAATCTGGTGGAAAATGGCTCATATGCACAAGTCTACTCTAAGGCTAAGCTGATACTAATCTAAGCAACCACGTTCCAATCACAAAGAAGACTTGTGCAAACTGGGATGTGTTTGCTGCAAGCTCTCCTGCAAGCCAAGTCCACTTACCAGCATGTTCTGTGGGTTCAGTGCGATTGCCAGGGTTTTCCCCAAGCTTGTTGGCTGGGTTCTCTTCCTCCTCTCCTTCAGGGCCTATAATAAACTCTGGTCTGGAAGAAAGGAGGCTATCTTCAAGGCTGTCTGTGGGCTCCTGAAACAAATTCAACAAGAGCCAGATGAGCAGCCCTTGAGAGATGTGAGGAATGTTTTGGCTAAGTTCAACAAAGACAGATTGGCTGTCTGCTGTGCCCAGGCCCTGTGCTGAGCCCAGGAGGCCAACGGCAGCATGCATCAGAAGAGCTTCAAGCTTATTTCTGTAGCAATAAACGGAAATCCACCAGCTATTGCTGAAAGGTTTCTTTCACTTGAAATAAATGTGGATAAATGTCAAAAACATTGTCAAATCTTCTAGGCCTGCTTTCCCACCCGTTTTCATCTCTGAGATCCATGTCCTACTCACCAAGTGACTCCCACTCACACATGTTTTGTTCAGTAACAGAACTTAACTGGGAGGCCAGGAGAAAGGGTTCATAGATTTAGATTAAGATGCAAATACTGGTTGTCCAGAGAAGTCAAATTTTTAGGAGCAACCACATACTAAAACATATGAGTTAAAGAGAACAAGATTTGGCAACTCAAAGATCCATGGATAGAAACATGGGTAAAATGTGGGGCAGCCATACAATATTACTCAGCCTTAAAAAGGAAGGAGATTCTGGGACCTGCAGTTGGTGTAACGGCTATGTTGCTGGACTCCCATGTAGTCGACCGCGGTTCGAGTCCCAGACCGGGTGACTTAAACTCATGTCAGGTGCATGTGCGTGCGTGCCTAAGATCCCGAGAGGAAAATGGAGGAGAAGGGATTGTGGCATGGCCATCCCCCCCTGGGGGATGTTTTCTCACCTTCTGTCTCTCTGTCTCTCGCTCTCTTTCTGGCAAATGTATGTGCACTATAGCAAAAACCTCTCCAAAAAAAGAGGAGATTCTGACACATGCTACAACATGGATGAACTCTGAGAACATTAGGCTAAGTGAAATAAGCCAGTCACAGAGGATAAAAACTGTAATATTTCACTTACATGAGGCATCTAAGTAGTCAGACTTACAGAAACAGAAAGTGGCATAGAGACTGCCAAGAGCTTGGGGAGAGGACAATGGGGAGTGTTTAAGGGGGATAGAGCTTCAGTTTTGCAAGATGACAAAGTTCCAGAGATTGGCTGCACAACAGCGTGAATACATAAGGAGACTTCAGAAAGTAAATTGAAAATTGAACTAAAGTACAAGTTTATCTTTGGTACCAAAAAGGTTGAAATTTATGCATATTTTTTTCAAAATATGCCCTTTCCACGAATTTTTTAAATATCCCTCATACTTAACACCATATATTTATACATGATACGTGTTATAGTTATAAGACAAGCTGCAGAAATGGGGGAAAGAAAGGTAGTTTCTAAAACAGACAGCAAGGGGAACCAGCAGTTAGCGTAATGGCTATGTCGCTGGACTCCCTCGTAGTCGACCGCGGTTCGTGTCCCGGACCCGGTGGCTTAAAACTCACGCCGGGTGCGTGTGCGTGCGTGCCCAAGATCCCGAGAGGAGAATGGAGGAGAAGGGATTGCGGCGTGACCATCCCCCCTGGGGGGGGTGATTTCTCGCTTTCTGTCTCTATGTCTCTCTCTGTCTGTCTGGTGAGCGCACGCGCCCTACAGTGAAAATCTCTCAAAAAAAAAAAAAAAAAGAAAAGAAAACAGACAGCAAGGTTATGACTATCATTTAAAATACACCTCTAGTTATTCTCATATTTTACCTTTTCCCTTTCTTTCAGGTTCCATCTGCAAATATCTTCTTTTAAAATTCTCTTTTCACTCACACTTTAACCAGTGAGCATTTTTTCAAGAATTATTTGAAAGCCAGTTCACAGTAAAAAGGAGACCAAGAGTCATGGTTAAGGACGGACACCATGTGCCAGCACAGTCCCTGGGATGGGCTCTGAAAAATTCTTTTTCCAATTTCACAATTTTATGGGCTGGCCTTGCGGTGGGCCACCATGAACGAGAAACCCCGCCAAATTATAAACTGAGTTTCATGCGATTTAATGGGTAAAGCTGCCTGCCATATGGGGACTCCTCTACATGTTGCTGGTATTGTCCTCCAAGGTGGCAGGGACTGGTGTTTACCTGTTTGCAAACAAGCCTGAGCCTCCTACTAGCCCACTCTGCATGTCCCCACCCCATCCTGCTGTCTTCCAATCATCCCAGGAGGAGAACAAAACATCTAAAGTGGCCAGGGGACACAGTGGCGACCACATATTCAACGACTGTCCACTACCTTGGTTTCTGAGTTACTGCTCTCCTTCAGTTTTCCTTTAGTGTCTCGGGCCTCTTAATTTATTTCTGGTGATCTCATCCCCTTTTTTCCATCTCAGGAGTTAGTACTTCCCAGAATTCCAACCTTAGCTCTCTTCCCTTCTCACTTCCCATATCCCACCACAATACAGGCACGACTCCAAGTGCTCATTGCCTTCTGACCTTTCCTAGGTATCTTTTAGGCTTAAACAGAGAGGAGCTTTTGTGTGGTGTCACTAAAATATGGCATGTTTGGGAACAGTAGCTGGCATAAAGACTATGTTGCTGGACTCCCACGTAGTCTACCACGGTTTGAGTCCCAGACCCAGTGGCTTAAACTCATACAGGGCTCGTGTGTGTGCGTGCCCAAGAGCCCGAGAAGAGGATGGAAGATAAGAGATTGTGGCGTGGCCATACCTCTGGGGGGTGATTTCTTGCTTTCTGTCTCTCTGTCTCTGTCTTTCTGGCGAGTGCACATGCCCTATTAGCAAAAGCCTTTCAAAAAAAAAAAAAAAGAAATATATATCTATATATATACTCCTATATATAGATAGATATTTTTATATTTCTATATAGAGATATATAGAGATATATCTATATATTTCTGTTTCTATATATTTCTTTTCTATATATTTATATTTATTCATTTATTTATCTATATGTATAGATAGATAGATATAGATATAAATATAGATATATATGGCATGTCTTAAGCTGTTTGCTCTATAGACACTTTTCTTGGGAAGCAGAAAATGAAAGTAACCAAAAAAAGGAATAAAGGTTTTACTGATTGCTGATGAAGTCATCGTGCTTTCACAAACCACGTTTACTTGGGAATTCTCCGTGCCCGTACACGATGTACTTACTATTTGATGTGTAGGTGCTATAGTGTTCATTGTGATTTAAATTCTATCATAGAACTCTGTACTAAAAGCTCTTCTGAGAATATAGCAACACTTTGTATTCATGAAAACCGTAGGAATGGGACCAGCAGTTGGCGTAATGGTTATATCACTGAACTCCCATGTAGTTGACCACAGTTCGAGTCCCGGACCCAGTGACTTAAACTCATGCCCGGCGCATGTGCGTGCGTGCCCAGGATCCCGAGAGGAGAATGGAGGAGAAGGGATTGCAGCATGTCCATCTCCCCTGGGAGGTGATTTCTCGCTTTCTGTCTCTCTGTCTCTCTCTGGCGAGCACACGCGCCCTATAGCAAAAACCTCTCCAAAAAAAAAAAAATGTAATATAAAAAAACTGTAGAAATGGAGGTGCTACAACCCTAATGCAAGACACTTCATGGAAGTCCGTACAGTGAGGCTCCATCCTATACCCCTTTCAAGAGCCTAAGTTGGTAGAGGCAAGGAAAATTTTCCTTTAACACTCTCACATATAGGCAGCATGGTGCACACATTAATCCTGGAGGAAGGTGTCACTATACCATTATTACTCTTTATGACTGTGCATTTTTTAAAGAATGATTTAATTGTTATTTGTCATCATTATTATTATCATTTTTAATTTGCTACAGGGTACATGCACTAACCAGAGTGACATGAAGAGAGAGCGGGCGGGGGAGTGGAAAAGCAAGCTGCCGGACTTGGGGCTCGAACGGCGGTAAGCCATATGGGAATCCAGCATCTTAACCATCATACTACCTTCTGGCCCCTATTTTATTACTGTTACACAAGGGTCACCTCATGTCTTTAATTGCTTACCACCAGCCGGCTTTCTTCTTTGGGAGCTAGTCTCTCCAGCAGTTCACAGGCAAGCTGATAGCAGAGAATACTAGACTGACATAAGTTACACTCAATCGCTTTTTCACCCTTCTGGCAGGTGTGGGAGCCCCCCCAGGGAGCTTGGAAGACATTGTTTATAATAGAAATGATGTCCTTTGACAAGCTGTGTTCTAAACCCATGGTGATTCCATCATCTTGTAGCTCCATCTGAAAGAGACCCAAAAAAGGACAAAAAAAAGAGAGAGAGAGAAGAGAAGGAGTTTGGTCCTTTTGTCTAATATTCCATTGGCACACCACTTGGGGATAATTTCCACTAACTGACAGCAATAATAAATTATTTAAAGGCAATATAGGTTTCAAAACAATGAATGCACACTGTTTTCCTAAAAAGAATGAAGTAATGGGAATTATTTTAAAAGGCATGGTAGGACATTAAAAACACTCTTCTAAAAAAAACTCATCACTTTGTGAGATATACCACATTTTGAAAATGCTGATCTTCACCAAGTGTTCAGATCTTGGTTTTTTAGTACCATTATCCACTAAATGTCTGATTTCAGGGCTGGTGCTAGGAAATACAAAATGGGTCTGGAACATCTTGCCATGCCAGAAGTTAAGAAAGTGTTCAAAGAATGATGCAGATATGTCAAACGTCAAAAGAACACAGGAGCCAGCTAGATGGGACTCCCACAGGCCAAATAAGGAAGAACATGAGCATCAAAATAGTCATAGTAACATATTATCATCCACTAAATGTAATAAAAATCCATGGGTATATGCAATAATAAGTAGATAAATAAATAAACACATAAATAGAAAAGAAAGGAAAACTATTCCATCAGCATAAGGCCAGTTAATACATTTAGAAGAAAGGAAAAAAACTAGAAAACTATCATTTGGCATCCATCATAGTAATAACTGACTCAATCATCCATGGGTACTAAGTCTAGTGGATGAAAGTCTGATTAGAAACAGGATATCTCATCATTTTGAAGTATTTTTCCACAAGATGTTTATTAAATTACAAAAGGGAAAACAGTGACTTTATAGGAGAGGAACCTAGCAAAAAGCACCTTAACTCAGTGACCAAAGTTACAGATGACAGTAATGGGGTAATATTATATCATGTGCCTCCTGATAAAGATGCACTACAAAAGACATAATATCATATCTGTGGTCTTCCTGCCAAAAATGCACGACCCAAATTAATTCATGAAGAAATAGCAGACAAACTCAAATTGAGGGACATTCTACGAAATAATTGTACTGTCTTCTTCAAAAATATCAAGAACATGAAATAAGAAAGTAGCCTGGATTAAAGACTAAAGAGAAAGACAAATAATTACAATGAGTGATCCTGAATTATTCCTGGGTCAAAATAAGGGTTTTCTTTTCCTTTTGCTAAAATGTCTATATTACTATAATCAATGTAAGTAATAAATATTTTCTACAAGTTAGATAACACTATTATAGCAATATTGATTTCCAGTTTGGGTAACTATATTGTGGTTACATAAGGGAATGTCCTTACTTTTTAGAAAATATACTTGAAGTGCTTAGGAATCAAGGAAAATCATGTTTGCATCTTAATCTAAAATAATTCATTAAAAAATTTATGCAAACACATAGAGAAGAGGAGAAGAGAAGTAAGTATGGAAACTGTTAATGTCTAGAGAATTTGCAAGAGCAGTATTTGGAAAAAAAATTTTTTGTACTATTCTTGTAACTTTTCTGGAAATCTGAAACCATAAACCATAAACAGGAAGAAATATTTACCTGATTAAAACCTTTTTAAGTTCTCTAAAAATTACCCTCAAAGGTCAATTTATATAACACATTAAAATTAGTCCCATCACTATAGAGTTGTACCTTGCTCTTCCCAAGAACAGTATTATCCAGTTTGTTCATTCAATTTATTCAACAGAATCAATTCTAATGATGCTAGGGTGACTCTAAAATTCAAATCCATTCTCATACGGTACATCATTGCAGGTATTCACACAAGTAGTTTTCAGACTCTTTAGGAAATCCCCAAAGGAGTTTGCAAAATGTCTTGAGTGATGCTGCATCATTTCAGTAAGTGCGAAGATGCCCAACACACAGAATCACTATACAGTGCTTCCCCTCATTCTTCACCTCTGAACTAAAGGAAGCTCATGCTTCAGCTACCTGCTTCAGGAGAAGATCAAACATGAGGATGAAACAATTTAGATTCATTTCATCATCTTCGCAATCAAAGTCAATAGTCCTTCCTCCTGGGTGTCCAAAATTCTTGAAAGGACTACGAAATGGGCTACGCATAGGACTCCGAAATGGACTCTGGAAAGGACTATGAAACGGACTCAGCATGTTGTGCTGAACTCGCCGACCGGGATCAGAAGCGACACTCACCTACAAAAAAGAATGTCAACACGTATAAATGAACTCACAGACACTCACATGGCTGTATGAAATACTCGAGGACTATACGGCAGGTGTTTCCAGCTATCACACTGATTTCCTTTCTTAGTCAATGGTATTAGTACTGCCAATACCTGAGATCCTCTCAAAATGTAAGAATTAAAACCACACAAACTTCCTGGCTGATTGTTAGGCTTGATAACCAACACCCTGAAAAATGAAGGCATTGTTTCCAAAATATTTTTCATCCAATTAAACTTGATTGCCTGAATCTACTGAAAACCATAACCTAAAACATGAGAATTTACAAAAGTAAAATATTCCAAGATAATTTTTTTAGAACCAAAAGCATAGAATGTCAGGTTGACAGGACTAGTTAAGAATATGGCCTCTGGGGAATACAATTATTAAATTATCATGGGAAAACAATGTATGTCAAACTAGTTACTTATTCTCCATTTGCCTCCCTAAGTCCCAGATCCTCACTGTCCACCTCTGTCCCACTCTGTGCCCAAGGATACTGTGTACTGAATCTTCCCTGGCATCTTTGCCATCTGGCTGCCAGCTGGGTTCAGTTGATAGGAGACACTGGCAAAAGACCTGAAGCTGAAGGAGAGAGAGGTAGGAGTATTTCTCTCCACCCAGGTCTGCTCTGGGGCTGTATCTCAGGAAGTATCTCCATCACTCTACCACTTCTCTAGCCAGCTTGTCTTACAGTTTCTGCTCCCAAAGAGCTCTGGGAACTCTTTTCCTTGTTCCTTCAGTCATAGGGGTATAAAGACTACCTGCTGGACTGTTGCTCAACCCTGGGTGCCATGTCAACCCTTATTGCTCCTTCAGTTTTTCTCATAACTCTACACACATCAACCTCATTCAAGTGTCTTCATCTTCACTAAGTATCAGGACCATGACTGACATACCTGTACTTCCCTCTTTCTTGAAGATCTTTCTAGTAAACAGCTCCCCAAACACCATTTTTAAGGCAAAGAGAAAGAGTGAAATTCTGAGTACCCAGATAGTATTATCTGTGGGAAGTCCCTTCACTAGACGTCAGGTGAGGGACTTATAAAATAAGGATAATGAGTTCTCTGCCTCACCTAAGTCTGTGAGACTATTCACTGTGAATGCAATGCACAGAAAAAGGTAATGTCATCTTAAAGGTCATAGGAGAAGAAAGAAAACATAAATGGTTGGCAGCAGGTTCCTATCAGGAAGATGAATAAAAAAGTGATGATTTCTTTTTAAAAGCATCAAATACAAACTATGTTTCCATTACCACCTTCCATGGGGAGCCTTCAAAATGTTCATGGAAAAACAGAATTAAAGTACAAGTTGATTTTGGTGCTCCAAGATCTTTCACATTTTTTAATCCCTACATATCAGGGAGAATGGCTGGAGGCCTGTGGTATAGAGTGGGGAAAATTTGTAGAGAAGATTGACAGAGAATTGAGAACAATGTCCTTGCCAGCCATGACACAAGAATTAAGACTGACCAAGGTCTTGAAAACGTCAGTGCACCAGCAGAAATTCTATCAGGTCCTCATAGATCATGAAAAATTCCCAACGGTTTCTCACTTCAGACTAGATTATGTTGACTTTTCTCACCCATAAAATAGCAAAGGGGCCAATAAAATGGCTTGATTCGTTCATAATGACAACACTCGCAATCACCACTGGCTGACAGTGTCATCCCAAAAACACAGTGAAAAAAAAATATATCAGCCAAACGCCTCATCCAAAGTGAGGCACTGATCTGCCAGGTAGCTGGCAAGTGATTCTTATTCACCAGGAAACAAAAAAGTAGAGCATTACCCAAAAAGCTATTCTTTTTCCTCATCAAGGGTGAGAGAGAGTTAAAATTAAGGGAAAAAAATACTGATTACATAATATACAAAACAAATCTTAAACATTTTCTTATTTCTCTAATTTAATATGACTAAAAGATTAACAGAGCGAGATGGGATGAAAAAAGGGTCTTTCTTTTGATACTATTTTCTTTTTGATGCTGCTGACAAAGGTTTCGAAATCTTAACAAGTAAAGCAAGAACAGTTGTGGTAATAATTACCCTTCGAGCTGCAAGGTTCCCCGCCAGTTCACTGACTCTGGATTTCCTTTGATTTGCCAGTTCTTTGACAGAATTAACTCCATCAGAAAACATACTTATTAATAGTTGAAGTGGAACCATGATATCTAATTCTGATAATACCTGGAGAAAAAAGACACATAGCCCCACCAAAAAAAAACAAAAACAAAAACAAAAAAAAACACACAAAAAAACAGCATGTAAGCTTTCAAACTCAGAAAAGCTACACTTAACCTTTTTTTCTAAAACAAACTATTGAATATGAGGACATGGGCCTAACACATGTTCTGACTATCAGCACTATCATCCTCAAATTTCATACTAAGAAAGTTGAAGTTATCACTGCACTTCCCTTTTCCCTACCCAACACCCAGAAAGCCACCATGTTCTTCCCATAAAATGCCTACACTTCTCTGGACACTTTTCTCTCCTTTCTAGACCCATGGCTAGAGTCAGTTCACCAACTTCTGGACTAGTATAATCTGCAGGCAGTCTTCCCCACTCCACCCCACCAGTCCAGAGGCCCCATCAGATCCTGCTCTCTGGAACAAGCTGGCTATCCTTCTGGGACAAGTCACCTGATCTGTAATGAACTTTCTGGAAATAGATGCCTACTCTCTTCAGCTAGAGTTAATCCAACTCTTTTCTCTGCTTTCTTAGAACTTTACGTATAACTTTATGAGAGCATTGATCACTCTTTGTTATATTTAATTATCTAATACTATCCTTTCCAATGTAAGTGG
Source organism: Tupaia belangeri chinensis (assembly GCF_000334495.1). NCBI lineage: Eukaryota > Metazoa > Chordata > Mammalia > Scandentia > Tupaiidae > Tupaia > Tupaia belangeri. The sequence continues at coordinate 2,652,357 of NW_006203764.1, forward strand.
CTTGAGGAAAGAATATGTGAAGAAAAGGTCATTTCTTATCCCAGTTTCACCCCAATGCCTATTACAGTGCCTGGTCCATAAAGATTCTGTAAATGTTTCCACAACTAATTAATAAGTGAATAGTTGTAACCAGTGTCCACCCCATCCCCAAAATGGTTAGATCAGGGCTTTAATATCTCTTTCAACTGCAGCACTCTGTTTTCAAAGGAAAGTTATATCAAAGCTTGGCCCACAAAACATGTATACTGTAATTGTTCTTGTCACATAGAGACAGAGGTCTGTAGACCTGACTGCTCACCCTGAGGGGGCACAGTTTATGGAGTGTGGAACTGTGAGAGCATCTAGATACCTATAGAAAGTCTGACTTTCCTAAAATGAGACATTATCTTATCATGATCTGTTTATAAATAAAAATTAAAATTCTGGATCCCAAAAGTGATTTTTTTTAAATGATCCCTGGGCCAGCAGGTGTTGTTATGATTAAGGCACTGGACTCCCACATGGCCAACCATGGTTTGAGTCCTGGACCCAGCTGCTTGAAAATCACACCAGGCATGTATGCATGTGTGCCCAAAATCCTGAAGGGAGAATGGGTGAGGGCGGACTGTGGCATGGACGTCCCCCTGGGGGGTGATTTCTCACTTTCTCTCTCTGTGGGTCTCTGATGTTCTCCACAAGCACAAATGTCCTATGGCAAAAGCCTAAAAGAGAGAGAGAGAGAAAGAGATCCCTTATTTTTGTCAATTGTGAAAAATATTACAATATTATTCCTTAGTTTAGAACTCAGAAAGGTATGTGCACGACTTAAAGAGCTAATGGGGTCACATCCTGTGTGACACAGAAATGTATCTTTACTCATACTTAATCTAAACACTGATCCTGTCCTCATGTGCTGAAACTGCCCAAGCTTTATAACAGATGTTCAACTCAATTTAATGACATTTTCTTGAACATCCACTATGTACAAAGCATGTGCCAGTTGCTGGGAGGAAAGGATGAAGAGGGTTGTCAATTCATAAACAAGTAAGACGTGGTTCCTGCACTCAAGAAGTCTGTAATCAGGGAGGAAGGAGGCCAAAACTAGCTATAGGATGGAAATAGAATAGACTCACACAGAGAACCTAGAAGAACACTGGGGACATGGTAATCAATTCTGATGGGAGGATATGGGTGCGAAGTAGCAGGACGCTTCACAGAGGAGTGTTTTTCTTTGTTTTTGTTTTGTTTCCAGAGATAAGTGAACTGGCCAAAGAGATACAGTGAGACAGAGAGAAGGAGCAGGAGAAAACACCCCCAACAGGATGTGGCCACAACACAACCCCCTCTCCACTTCTCCATCCCATTGGGATTTGGGGTATACACACACACACACACACACACACACACACACACACACACACACTGTGTGTGTTTTTACGCTGGGGGGGGGGTCTTTATGAGAGCATTGATCACTCTTTGTTATATTTAATTATCTAATACTATCCTTTCCAATGTAAGTGGCTTGAGGAAAGAATATGTGAAGAAAAGGTCATTTCTTATCCCAGTTTCACCCCAATGCCTATTACAGTGCCTGGTCCATAAAGATTCTGTAAATGTTTCCACAACTAATTAATAAGTGAATAGTTGTAACCAGTGTCCACCCCATCCCCAAAATGGTTAGATCAGGGCTTTAATATCTCTTTCAACTGCAGCACTCTGTTTTCAAAGGAAAGTTATATCAAAGCTTGGCCCACAAAACATGTATACTGTAATTGTTCTTGTCACATAGAGACAGAGGTCTGTAGACCTGACTGCTCACCCTGAGGGGGCACAGTTTATGGAGTGTGGAACTGTGAGAGCATCTAGATACCTATAGAAAGTCTGACTTTCCTAAAATGAGACATTATCTTATCATGATCTGTTTATAAATAAAAATTAAAATTCTGGATCCCAAAAGTGATTTTTTTTAAATGATCCCTGGGCCAGCAGGTGTTGTTATGATTAAGGCACTGGACTCCCACATGGCCAACCATGGTTTGAGTCCTGGACCCAGCTGCTTGAAAATCACACCAGGCATGTATGCATGTGTGCCCAAAATCCTGAAGGGAGAATGGGTGAGGGCGGACTGTGGCATGGACGTCCCCCTGGGGGGTGATTTCTCACTTTCTCTCTCTGTGGGTCTCTGATGTTCTCCACCAGCACAAATGTCCTATGGCAAAAGCCTAAAAGAGAGAGAGAGAGAAAGAGATCCCTTATTTTTGTCAATTGTGAAAAATATTACAATATTATTCCTTAGTTTAGAACTCAGAAAGGTATGTGCACGACTTAAAGAGCTAATGGGGTCACATCCTGTGTGACACAGAAATGTATCTTTACTCATACTTAATCTAAACACTGATCCTGTCCTCATGTGCTGAAACTGCCCAAGCTTTATAACAGATGTTCAACTCAATTTAATGACATTTTCTTGAACATCCACTATGTACAAAGCATGTGCCAGTTGCTGGGAGGAAAGGATGAAGAGGGTTGTCAATTCATAAACAAGTAAGACGTGGTTCCTGCACTCAAGAAGTCTGTAATCAGGGAGGAAGGAGGCCAAAACTAGCTATAGGATGGAAATAGAATAGACTCACACAGAGAACCTAGAAGAACACTGGGGACATGGTAATCAATTCTGATGGGAGGATATGGGTGCGAAGTAGCAGGACGCTTCACAGAGGAGTGTTTTTCTTTGTTTTTGTTTTGTTTCCAGAGATAAGTGAACTGGCCAAAGAGATACAGTGAGACAGAGAGAAGGAGCAGGAGAAAACACCCCCAACAGGATGTGGCCACAACACAACCCCCTCTCCACTTCTCCATCCCATTGGGATTTGGGGTATCCACAAATACATGTCCAGAGTGTTTTTCAAGCCACTCTGTAATTTGAGCCACACAACCATGTTGGATCTGGCTCCCTTAACCACCAGGCCATGAAGCCAGCTCTCAAGGACATTCTTTTTTAAAGAATTATTTTATTTAACTTCATTTATTTATTTATTTTCATTTGAGCAGAGAGAGACAGAGTAAGAGTGATAGAGAAAGTGAGAAAGTAAGCCACCAGGTCTGGACTCGAACCAAGGTTGGCCATGGGGGAATCCAGCGACCTTAACCACCATGCCATCTGCTGGTCCCACAAGGACATCATTTTTAACTTGGGCTCTAAAGGATAAGTTGGAGTCCACACATGAATACAGGAGAGAAAGTATTCCAGGTTCAGGCAACCTCATGAACCATGCCCTAAATAAGTAGTTTCCAACTTTTCCATGTAAAGGGCCTGTTTAGTATCAAAGATTTCTCAGAATCCCACAGGACAACTACTACAACTGTAGTGCCCACTCATGAGAAAATACTTATGGACCAAGAGCAGCTATGAATTCAGTAATACTATCGCAAACATTTGTATTTTACCAGCCACAACTAGAGCTACATGTATTCGAAATGCAGTCACTCATCTATGCATATGAGGTATTAGTCTAGAAGGTTCTTGACAATCATATGAATTTAAGGACTCTTTGTAGTAATGCTCAGATCCCTCCTCTATCCAGGGATCTAAGGCTCACAGGTTAAGACCTATTGCCCCAAATGATCAAAAGTACCATTCACTTACATGAAGCCACAGTAAAGCTTGTTCCTGCACAGAGGAGGGGTATCCTGTAAACCGACAACTGATAAAGCCAAACATCTCTTCCATGGAAAACGGCAGAGGGCAGAGCTCGATGTCAAACATTTTGCTGGAAAGCAGAGCAACAAAAGTAAATGACGGGTGGGCACACATCTGGTCGCCTGCCGCTCCAGAGTATGCCAGCTATACCCGGCTGGAAAGGCATCCTATCAAACCAGACCCTTTGAATTAGCTCGAAGTCCAAACTGTTACTAGCTTGTCTCATTGTACTGTCAGAGAACAGTTGATGGCATTAGAACAAATGTCTGATAAGTAACTCTTACGATCACTAGCAACATTACTGTTCATACACATGGTAGATTTAACAGAAGAAACTGCATCTTCAAGGACTTAGAGTTGCTTCCCTAAAATATGTGTCCCTTTGCACTTGGCCACCATGTACCATTAATAATTATTTTTGAAAAAAAAAAAAAAGCAACCAATATGCTATATCTATTTATTATTCAACTAGAATAAAATCTTTTCTAAACAACTGCAAATCATCTTAGTGAGATTTATAGCAGCTATTTCATTTTGGAGCTTCAAATTTCTCCATGGCATTGTTAAAAAGCAAATGAGATTATATTAAGTGCTTATTAGCAGAGTGCTTGGCACACGGTATGTGCTCAGTAATTGTTAGATATCATTATAATTACAGTGACTTCATTAAACTACTTACCCACCTTAATACTTCCCTGAATTCCTTTAACTGGTTATCTGGGACTTCTGTCCTGATGGCTTCCAGCCATTCTGGCATAATGCACTCCCACACAGACTGGTTGATCACATTGTAGGGGATCAGGCAGAGGATTCGGTTGAGACCTTCCTTCAGCTGAGTCACTGTGCTGCAGGACTTGTCCCAATAGCCACCGACCTACCGGGTGTCCGTAACCACAGAGGAAAAGAACAAAACACACTTGTTACAATTATACTCAAGCACTTCCTAAAGGAAATGGGTACCAAGAAAAACCATGGGGAAAAAAAAAGAAAAAGCCAAGAATACCGTTAGAGTGAGATTTGTAAAAATTTATAAAGCACCAAGATCCCTCTGTTAGAAATAAGTCCAAATATTGATCACAGACTGAGGTGGAACTACTCAAATTTTCCTAAATCACACACAAATTAAAATTCCAAAGAGGGCCAGCAGGTGGTGTGGAGGTTAAGGTGCTGGATCCCACATGGCTGACCATGCAGTTCGAGTCCCAGAACCGGTGATTTGAAATCACACCAGACATGTGTACATACCTGCTCAAAATCCTGAGAGGACACTGGAGAAGGGACTGCGGCATGGCCATCCCCCCTGGGGGCTGATTTCTCACTTCCCCTCTCTCTCTCTCTGGCAAGTATGCATACCCTATAGCAGATAGTTTATTAATTTTTCTGGAGCAGGAAAAAGTTAAAATCATGAATTTATCAGGTTAGTTTGTTTATAATCCTGATATCAAATAAAGATCCTATATTCTTATTTAAGCATCAGAGTCTTTACCGTGCAACACAAAGTTTATGGGAAACTTTTTGTTGTGGTTCTTGTTAGGTTTTTGCCATAGGGCGCATATACTTGCTAGAGACAGAAAGAGGCAAGGTGAGAAATCATCCCTCGGGGGGATGTCCACACCACAATCCCTCTTGGGATTTTGGGCATGCATACACAAGCTCCTGGCATGATTTTCAAGCTGCCAAATCTGGAACTCAAACCATGGTCGGTCATGTGGAAGTCCAGCACCTTAACCACCATGCCACCTCCTGGTCCAGGAAACTTATTTTAAATAAATCCAAATTTAAATATTTAATTATGATGCCTAGAATTCATGAAGAAAAAAATTTAACTAGAAAAGAAATTGTCATACAAAAATAACAATAATAATAACAAAGTCCAGAGAACTAAGAGGGGGATGTCTGACTGCTTGCCAATGAAGACAGAATTCTGACTACCTTTTCCTATTCCAAAATTGTTTCCAGGGGGCCTGGGAGAGTCACACCTACAAACGTTAACCGTTAACCGAAGTCTACAAACATTCGCAGACCACTCTGGTCCTTTGATAGTGGGATGCGACATCCTGTCCCAGGCATAGTGCTTCCTGATGGACGTAAGCCTTATCTCTTAGAGTCAAGCACAGACATTCTTCTGCTGATTTCTTACAGGAACTTTTGTTTTCCTTTAACCATTTACTAATCTAAGAATTTCAAGCTCACCTACAGCCTGTAAGACTCTGCTTTCAGATGTCCCACCTTTTGGGGCCAGGCCAATGAAAAGGGCTCCTCATGCTGATTGACAACCCTCCTGTTCCCAGAACACTCAATCTCAGTGCCTCATAATTAACTGTATTAACTAATCTCAGTGCTTCGTAATAAACTGTATTAACTAATATTTCTGCAGAGTCAGTTATTTCTGTCAAAGTTATTCTCTGTTGATCACATGACTGACTTTTACAAAATACTCTTTCTCAAAATGATTCCAGATTGGCATCCTCCCTTCAGGCATCCTGCCGCACGGACACCACACTGCAGTAGCTACTTCAGACAGCTGCTGCCAATGCCTTCCACTCCGTCTTGTCTCTTTCTTTATTTCCAGAAACCCTCTGCTGTTATCTGTCTAATGTAAATAAACGCTTTCTCACTTAACTGTACTGTAACCCTTTGCTAGTACAAGTGCCTAACCTTTCCAGGGTCAGCAGTTGTGCTGACATATCCATCTGGCCATGGTGCTGGTGGGTCTGACCCTTATTTGATACAAGTTTTTGAAACCAACAAAATCCCTTTTAAAAATAATTTTTACAGGGACCAGCAGATGGTGTAATGGCTACATCACTGTACTCACATGTAGTTTATTGCAGTTCGAGTCCCAGACACGGTGGCTTAAACTCACACTGGGCACATGTGCGTACATGCCTAAGATCCTGAGAGGAGAATGGAGGAGAAGGGATTGCGGCATGGCCATCCCCTCCTGGGGGGGTGATTTCTCGCTTTCTGTCTCTCTGTCTTTCTGGTGAGTGCACGCACCCTATAGCAAAACAAAACAAAACAAAACAAAACAAAAAACAAACAAACAAACAAAAAAACCCACCTCTCCAAAAATAAATAAATAAATAAAAATAAGAAACGCTCAATAAATAAATAAATAAATAAATAAATAAATAAAAATAACTTTTACAGAGGCCCAGCAGGTGGCTAGAAAGTAACCTTCTGATAACCTCTTTTTAATCAAAGTTCTTCCATTGTTTTTTTTAATTTTTAAGTTTTTTTATTATTATCATATTCTTGTTTATATTACATTGAATCACATGTATCTTTACAATGTATACCTTCCAATATTAAACGATCAAATACTCCATGGAACTGTCTGCTTCATTTTTCAGTTGCAGGACACAGACAGGGACTGTCCTGTACTTAAGAAAAAGGAAAACCCGAGTAGTAATTGCCTAGGCCTCAGCTTCCTCAGGTAGGCTCCTCTGACCCTCTTGTCAATCAGGCCCCGGACTATACCTGGAAAAACCGCAGACTCTCAAGGCAAATTATTGGGTTGTTGTAAAAGTCATGATGTATTTTGTCTATGCAAAAATGCATCATGATTGGGACCAGCAGTTGGCATAACGGCTATGTCGCTAGACTCCCACGTAGTCGACCGCACTTCAAGTCCAGGACTCAGCTTAAACTCACGCCAGGCACATGTGCATGCATGCCCAAGGTCCCGAGAGGAGAATGGAAGAGAAGGGATTCCGGCATGGCCATCACCCCCTTGGGGGTGATTTCTTGCTTTCTGCCTCTCTGTCTCTGTCTTTCTGGCAAGCACATGCATCCTATAGCAAAAACCACAATGTGTTGGGGACTGTTTTTGTGTAAAACACCCCCCCCCCAAAAAAAAAAAAAAAAAAAAACAGATGCGTCATGACTTTTCAGACAACTCAATAGATCATCTAACCACCTTCCCATGAACCACTACTACCTCCACCCTACTCCCTAAAACACCTGCTGGTAGAAGCTTAACAGCACCAGGAAAATTCACTGTTTGGCCCAGACAAATTCTGATAATAGGCAAATGTACCCCGGAAAACTCTCTTAGATTAGCAGTTACTTTGAAAATCTGTGTCCTGGGCCAGCAGGTTAAGGCAGTTGGATCCCACATGGCTGACAGTGCGGTTCAAGTTCCGGGCCTGAAGCCTTGAAAAATCACTCCCCTGTGCACGTGCATGCCCAGGGTCTCAAGAGGAGAATGGAGGAGAAGGTATTACGGCATAGCCACCTCCTGGGGAGGGATGCTTTCTCATCTCCTTCTTTCTGTCTCTGGCACACATGTGTCCTAATAGCAAATATTAAAGAAAAAAAAATCTGCATCCTTTCTCTCCCCTTTGATATGTAAATCTACCATCCAGAACTATCTTCCAGCATCCAGAGAGATGTCTCTTTAAAGTGCAGACATCCAAGTAAACAGCCGACTTTCAGCACCAGGACTGGGCTCCTTCCTTTGACTGCCTCGTGTCATAAAAATGTGAGAAATGGATTTCTCCCCCTGACAAGCACCAATTAACACACCCAACCACTTACCAACCCCCACTGAACAAAACTCCAAAGCCTTTTCCCTTGGCTCATCGCAGACTTTTTTTTAAGAGAGATTTTTGCTATAAGACGTAAATGCTCACTGGAGAGACAAAGAGTGACAGAGAGACAGAAAGCAAGAAGTCACCCCCCCCTCCCAGGGGTGGGAGCGGTGGCCACACTGCAATCCCTTCTCCTCCATTTTCCTCTTGGGATCTGGGGCATGCACACACACAGGTGCAGGGCGTGAGTTTCAAGCTGCCAGGTCTGGGACTCCCATCATTACAGGAGAGTCCAGTGACGTAACCATTACGCCATCTGCTGGTCCTTCATCACAGGCTTTTAAAAGGAACTTCTCCCTGACTCAGTCACTGTGCAACGCTGAGGTGTGCAGGAGCTGGGTTTGGTTCTGGCCCAACTCAACAACCTGGGCATGGTGGCAGGTGCCTGTAGTTGCACCTGTCAAAAATACCTGTCACTTTCTCTCTCTCCTGCACTCTCTTTCTCACTCTCTCATTTATTTACTTATTTTTCTTTAATTGCCAGAGGGCTCATGTGCTTGCTAGAGAACAAGAGAATACCCCCCGATGGGGCTAAATTATGCCACAATCCTTTTTCCTTCATTTCTTCATCCCATCAGGATTTGGGGCATGCACACATATGCACTGGGCATGGAGTTTCCGAAGCTCCAGGACCAGGATTTGAACCATGGTCAACCATGTAGGATGCAGCTCCTTGTGCACTGACCTTCACAATACACTGGTCCTTGCTCTCATTCTCTCTCATTTAAAAAGAAAAAGAATAAAAGGAAGTACTTAGTGGAAGCTAAACCACAGACTCCATGAGATTACATATCAGGGAAGGGGCCAGCAGTTAGGGTAATAGCTATATTGCTGGACTTCCATGTAGTTGACCATGGTTTGAGTCCTGGACCCAGTGGCTTAAACTCACGCCAGGCACGTGTGCATGCATGCCTGCTCCAAGATCCCGAGAGGACAATGTAGCAAAAGGGATTGCGGTGTGGACATCCCCCCCCCCGGGGGGTGATTTCTTGCTTTCTGTCTGTCTCCCTCTGTCTTTCTGGCAAGTGCACGCACCCTATAGCAAACAAACAAACAAAAAAAAAACCTTAAAGGTTTCCCCAACAAATACCAATAAAAATCTTTAGCTCTTATACTGAACAGGTAACAATGTATTCCATCTGCCAGAAATGCAATTCAAATAAAAGGAGAGTAAAAATGAGAGCCAGCTATATAAGCTAGTCAGCTTTGTATTATTATGAAAGTTTAAGATCTCAGTGTCTTTCTGCATATTTCCGTATGTCTACGTATATGCATATGTATATGAGGTATCTTAGCTCTTGAGGCTATTACCAAATTATTTTATAAAATCCCTTAAAAGAGGGACCAGCAGTTGGCGTAATGGCTATGTCACTGGTCTCCCATGTAGTCAACTACAGTTTGAGTCCTGGACCCAGTGGCTTAGACTCACATCGGGTGTGTGTGCGTGCGTGCCTAATATCCTGAGAGGAGAACGGAGGAGAAAGGATTGCAGTGTGGCCATCCCCCCCTGGGGGGTGATTTCTCTCTTCTGTCTGTCTGTCACTCTCTGTCCTATAGCAAAAAAATAAAATAAAATAAAATAAAATAAAATAAAATAAAATAAAATAAAATAAAACCAAAAACAAAAGAAAACAAAACCTCTCAAAAAAAATCCCTTAAAAGAGCTCTATTCTAAATTAGCATTAAGAAACACTTATATAAACTAATTATTTCTCAGAAATATAGGAATTATTATAGGTAGGTAGTTATGAGCAGCATTTCCCAGTATGCCAACGAAGGGGACATCTGACACACCCCACTGTCCCCGGGGGTGGCAGCTAGACCCCGGGAGCCAAGAGAGGAGAGGTTGCCTACTTTCACTGCTGAAACTGTCGATCAAGGACCTAGGGAAGGGTGGCCGCTTCCCCCCACCACCCACACAGGCACACAGGAATTCTCCGCACACGTGGGCAGCACCCACTTCCCACGGACACGGGCAGCCTCATCCCCGTGTTCATGCTCCTCCTTCCAAGTCCACACTGGCAGGCGCGTGACTCCCCAACCAGGTAATAAGACCCTTCCACGAGAGGTACGCGGCTCAACCAAAGTCCGTGAGGTCAAATGAAAGAGCCGGCTACGGACCTCCCGCCCTAAATATTCACAAGGCCCCACATTAAACTAACCCCAAACCCCACGCCCAGTGCAGCTGCCCCTGCCTTTCTGACATAGGGTGTATTTTTCTGACGAAATTTTGACTTTTCTATTAAAAATTTCTCATTTCCTACTTTATTCATGTTTTCATCTCAGGGCAGGTCCCTAAACTTGAGGCCTGAAACCAAAGAACCTAGTATTTCACAGAACGCAGACCAGCTTTCCCGTCTATTAACAGGAATTAACACAAATGTTCTTCATAGTCACATGATTTGAGTTTAGCATTGTTGAAGAAAAACAACTGTGCTTAGTTACATAGTTATCAGCACTGCGTGTGATACCAGATTACGTTTTGATTTCACTAGGGGTTTACTAACCAAGCAAACTAATATATTTACTAGATGTCTAATATTATAAAACTTACAGATTTCGAGGGAACCAGCAGTTGCGTAATGGCTATGTCACTGGACTCCCATGTAGTCGACCGCGGTTCGCGTCCCGGACCCGGTGGCTTAAAACTCACGCCGGGTGCGTGTGCGTGAGTGCCCAAGATCCCGAGAGGAGAATGGAAGAGAAGGGACTGCGGCGTGACCATCCCCTCTGGGGGATGATTTCTCGCTTTCTGTCTCTATGTCTCTCTCTGTCTGTCTGGCGAGCGCACGTGCCCTATAGCGAAAAAAAATCTCTCCACCCCAAAAGAAAAACTTACAGATTTCATTTTAATCAAATCGACTCATTATCCTGACAAACTTTAAACAATACTTATGTTGTATATTATGTCTGCTTAGAAATAGATTCCAAAAGCTTTTTGGTGACTTGAAAACTTAAGGATATGCTAAATTAAATTAAATTTAGTTCATTTCCAAGTAAGAAAATATTAAAACATTAATTGCTGAACATACAATTCTCTACTTTTGGCTTCTTATTTTTCACAAAGAGACTGAAGATATTTGGGTTTGTTGATAAACACGTTGATAACTTCTGTTATTTGGCCTTTCTAAAATCAAATCGTAAATAAAATCATGGTCTCAAACTGACTTCGACATTTCCCAGAGAGTTCCTCAGAAGGCTTTGTTCTCAAGCTGTAAAGAGATATGTTCAACTAACTAGATTTGTTTATATGTTTAATTGCACGGATAGCATTGGCAAATAAGAAATGCTTAACCTTCCTTAGGTTACATTCACATGGGTAAATGTTATTAATGTAAGTATTTCAAGAATGACGTAAAGTTCCTAGGAATTTGCCAGTGCCCTTGCTGTCACGAAATGTCCCTATGCTTGAGAGCAGCCAACACGACAAAATGTTACAGTTACCAGAGGACATTTCATCAGATCTTCATGGCAATTGTAAGCCTTTGTGTCATTTAGACAGTTACTGTTTTACTCTGATGGTGAACTAACTGAGAGCTCTTTCAATCAGCTACTAACCACATACTTCATCTTCGACAGAAAGGACAGTCTCTGAGGCGCACGGAGGAGCTCACGGCAGGAGCTCTGGGTTGCAGGCATCTGATGGCATTGCTCCAGTAACTTGAGGTCACACAGTGGAGAAAGGATCCCTAACAGGTTCATTCACAGAACTGCTAACCAAAGAACCAACAGAACAAGACTGAATTACGTGGGCCTGAGTGAACTATTGAGAAATGATTATCATTTTATATATATTTTATGAAACATTGCTGGTTTTTAATGCTCTATTTTATGAAGATAAGAAACCCCTTTCTCCTTTCTTCTAAGCTATCTATAACTCTCAACAATTTGGAATATTAGACCTTTGTAAAAAGAGAAATGAAACAGGGGCCAACAGCTGGCATAGTGGTAAGGCACTGGACTCCCACATGGCCAACTGTGGTTTGAGTCCCAGACCCAGCAGCTTGAAACTCACGCCAGGCATGTATGCATGCATGCTCAAAATCCCAAGAGGAGAATTGTGGCATGGCCATCCCCCAGGAGGTGATTTCTCACTTTCTATCTCTCTCTCTCTCTCTGACTCAACAGCGAGCGCATGCACCATATGGCAAAAATCTCTTTAAATAAAAATTAGAAATGAACCATTTATCTCTTTCTTCCTACCTGATCCCTCCAGAATATGGAAATTCTTATTGAATATTATTATTTTCATAGCTTTGTGGTTATTTGTGTAAGTTCAGCAAGAATCTGTTCTCCTTGTAACAGGATATAATTGGGAAAAATTGGTTGTAAATCCTCTGTGAGAACTTATATGAAGTCAGATATGACCAATTTTACTAAACTAAGGTTGATTTTATAGCACTAGTTTCTACAATGCTCTCTTTTTTTTTTTTTTTTAGAGGAGGTTTTTTGCTATAGGGCGCGTGCGCTCGCCAGACAGACAGAGACAGAGAAACAGAAAGCGAGAAATCACCCCCCAGGATGGTCACGCCGCAATCCCTTCTCCTCCATTCTCCTCTCGGGATCTTGGGCACGCACGCACACATGCCCGGCATGAGTTTTAAGGCATCGAGTCCGGGACGCAAACCGCAGTCGACTACGTGGGAGTCCAGCGACATAGCCATTACGCTAACTGCTGGTTCCCTACAACTTTTTTTTTTTTTTTTTTCCATTGTCCAGGACTCGAACCACAGTCGTTAGCCATGTGGGAATCCAGCGCCTTAACCTTCACACCACCTGCGGGCGCCAATGCTCTCTTGACAAACTAGCCTAGTACCTATCTTACAGGAGTCTACCCTCACAGGTGAGGAAGGTCCATTCCTGGCAGGTCTAGGAAACTTAGACTATTTCTGAGGCTTGAAGAAAAAAGGAGTTCACCCAAATCTATAGGTATTACAGATGAAATCTGATGTTAAGTTCTTGGCTTAGCTACTAGCTTCAGAGATTTTTTTTTTTTTTAATTTGCCAGAGGGCACATGCACATAACAGAGAGAAAGAAAGAGCAAGAAAGAGAGCACCACTCATGGGAAATGATCACACCACAACCCCTTCTCCTGCATCTCGCCCTCCGTCTGAGATTTGGGCACACACACGTGTGCACGCTTATTGGGTCTAGGACTTGAATGGTATTGTTGGCTGTATGGGATCCAGCCACTTTAACCGCCCCACAACCAGCTGGCTCAAGAGACTTTTAAAAGCTCAGTCTGGAGAACAGTGGTTAAGGCACTGGACTCCCACCTGGCCAAGTGAGGTTCAAGTCCCAGACCTGGTGGTTTACTTTCCCATTTTTCCCCCTCTCTGTTTCCTTCTGGTTAAAAAAAAAAAAAAAAAAAAGTCCATCTGGGGACCAGGACCAGTAGATGGCATGATGGTTACATCGCTGGACCCCGACATCCGGCATAGTCAACCAAGATTTGAGTCCTAGACCCAGTGGCTTAAACTCGCCCAGAGCACATGTGCAGGTGTCCCCAAGATTCCAAGAGGAGACTGGAGGGGAAGGGACTGAGACATGGCCATCCTCTCTGGGTAGTGATTTCTCACTTTCTGTCTCTCTGGCGAGCACACGTACCCTATAGCAAAACTCTCTCCAAGAAAAAGAAAAAGAAAAAAAAAAATCCATCTGAAATGCCTTATAAAGTCTCCAAAAATCCTGCTGCACTTATAAATGACCGGACCAAATTTAATAAAAGTAGACTTATTTTGTAAACAAGAGTAATCTTACTTTGATTATCTTTCATCAAAATATGGATGACTGCAGAGAGAAATGATATGTTTTGACAGAAAATGATAACCCATCCTTGTAGGTTATCAGATGCTAGTCCTGTTCATTAGCTTTGAGCTATTTTCACCTCTTCGTAAATTGGACCTTGCATATTTTGTCAGCTATAAATGTCTCCAATTTCTCTCCTGCCCTCCTGGTATGGTGTAACTGAGAACTAACACCTAATAGCCCAGATCCTTATAAAGACACTAGGTTGTCTTGTCCCAAAGCTCCACAAGCTGAAGCTAACCATCTTAAAATAAACTTCAAAGGACATTATGACAACAGTTGGGCCCCTCAGGAAGTCCACCAGCACTCGCATCTTCCATGCTCTGCTTGAGGAAAAACTGAAGTTCTCACTCTACCTTCCAAAGATACTTCAAACCAACGTCTAGAAATTATGAAAAGTTCTCAAAATCAAAATGGAGTCATCAGTGTCAACCTGTGCTAAATCCTTACTAGACTGAGCCATCGGGGGAGGTGTCTTCTCATGCTAGTCTGCCTGATAACAAAAACGGTTATTTTAAAAACTCTGTCAGAACTACAACACTGCACAAAGACCTTTGCAACCTGACCCAAGGACACCTGCCCAGAGACTGCCTGTCCAATCTTGGACTGATGTCACCCTTGTTACTAACCGATCCTGGTAGCCAAGAATAATTTCTCTCAAAACAACTACTGACACTCCTCACTTAACAACCAAGTTCTGTTCCTATGACTAGTCATTAAGTAAACTGGTCGATAAGCAAGGAGCTTAAAGGCAGATGTCTTGCGGTGTGCCGTGGCACCACAGGTTACGTATTTATCAACAGCAATCACATGCTACCACACCAGAATGATGTCATTTTAGCCACACAAAAGGCATACATTAGATAAGTGCCCCAAAGTAACAAGAAACACCACAACGCAATACTATAATTTCAATATAATTGTTTTTATTTATTCTGAATGCAGGTGGACAGTGAAGTATAACTTTGTAAATGTGGGACCAGCAGGTAGCATGGTGACTAAGGCAGGGATTCCCACATGGCCAACCAAGGTTCAAGTGCTGGACATGGTGGCTTGAAAATCACTCCAGGCACATGTGCATGTGTGCCAAAAATCTCAGAGGAATGGAGAAGAGTGTGGTGTGGCCATTGTCCCTTGGAGGTGATTTCTCACTTTCCCTCTCTCTGTCTCTCTTGGTGAGTGCACACACCCTAAGGCAAAATCTTGAAAAAAAAAAAAACTATTTTTAAAAAAATTTATAAATGAAACATATATCTCGTGTGATTGCAAACATTTCATGTTGTGAAGACTACCAACTGCAGGAATGAGACAAACACCACAAACGGTGATGCCAGAGACTCACACGGACCTAGAAAGGGCATTCCCCAGGCCGGAGACCGGATTGTAATCAGGAACAGTCATTAAACAGATGGGTCATTAAGTGAGGAGTAGCTGTGTATAATCTTTTCTCCCCGCTCTCCTCCCTCCTGTGGTTTTGCCTTTAAAAAGCCTCCTTGAGGAAATGTAAAGTTCTCTATTGAAAATTATGTGCTTGGTAATAACCATAAAAGTTTTCTAAATGGAGGGAAATAAAAAACCTGCTTGAAGATCATAAGACCTCGGTGAGCACGTTTGGGGCAACCAGAAGACAATTATCTGGGCGGCATGCCAAGCAGCCTTCATCATATGCCCAAAGAAACTTGCTTTAAATACTTTGACTTGGGCCAGCAGATGGCACGGAGGTTGAGGTGCTAGATTCCACATGGCTGCCACTGCAGTTCTAGTACCCTATTTACTCAGTTTTACCTTTTTTAGGTTAACGTTTTTGACACCAAACTGGGGGCCTTAGATGACATGCTGACCACTCAGTGATCTCTCCAGACGTATGTCTCTTTTAAGTATGTCATCCACAGCGCCAAATTTTCTTCTCATGGAAAAGACTCTAACGAGTGCTTTTATATATAGGTTCTCTTCTCCTTCCTTTTCACTTTTAGTTTTTGCCTTTAAACTTGCTTGAGGGTGATAAGAGCTCAGTGAGCAAGTGTGGAGCAACCTGGGCCACATACTGGGTGGAGGAAAAAAACATCACACAGTACTCACGTCCAAATGCACTCCTTTGCTTTGACTTGGTTTACCTTCTGCTTTGACTTGGTTTACCCTTTGCTTTGACTTGGTTTACCTTTTGCTTTGACTTGGTTTACCCTTTGCTTTGACTTGGTTTACCCTTTGCTTTGACTTGGTTTACCCTTTGCTTTGACTTGGTTTACCCTTTGCTTTGACTTGGTTTACCTTTTGCTTTGACTTGGTTTACCCTTTGCTTTGACTTGGTTTACCCTTTGCTTTGACTTGGTTTACCTTTTGCTTTGACTTGGTTTACCCTTTGCTTTGACTTGGTTTACCTTTTGCTTTGACTTGGTTTACCCTTTGCTTTGACTTGGTTTACCCTTTGCTTTGACTTGGTTTACCTTTTGCTTTGACTTGGTTTACCTTTTCTAGGTTGACAAAATCTTCTCACCTGCTTCCTCTGGACTCACATATTAGGTTTATAATGTACCCACCCATGAATGTTTGTTTTTCTTCTGTTTCCTCCCTCTGACCTACAGTCTTTCTCCTTTGGCTCTGCTCCTTAACAATTTCTAACCTAAATCTCTCCGCAAAGCTTCCTTTGTGTTTGTGAAACGTATAGGGATATTTCAGATAGGAGAAAGGCAGGGAGCAAGATTATCCTACAGTGAAAACATCAGAGCCAAAGAACACACAGAAAGAAGTCTTCTGTATACTCCCATTATCTCACTAAAGCAGAGACTCTCAGAAAACATCTGTATTCAACACACCCCTAAAGGGGGTTTCCTGTTAATTCAGCTGCCAGGACCCAGTCCAGTTCCTACCCAGCTCCGTTAGCATCAAGAAGCCCAATAGAACTTTCTATACATTAGGGACCAGCAGATGGTGTAATGGTTACATCACTGGACTCCCACATAGTTAACCACGGTTTGAGTCCCAGACCCGGCAGCTTAAAACTCACACTGGTGTGTGTGCATGTGTGTCCAAAATCCCTAGAGAAGAATGGAAGAAAAGGGACTGTGGTGAGGCCATCCTACCTGCGCACATGCCCTCTACAAAAAAATCTCTCTCAAAAAAAACTTTGCATACATTAGCACTGAAGCTCTTAAGAAAAACCTCTGTTGGGGCTGGCAGGTGGTATGGTGGTTAAGGCACTGGATTCCCATGCCTTAAGCCACACGGTCAAACATAGTTTGAGTCCCAGACCCTTCGGCTTCAAACTCACACTGGGCATGTGTGGGTGTGTGCCCAAAATCCCAAGTGGATTCCTGTGTGGTCATCCACTCTGGGGGATGATTTCTCTCTCTCTCTCTCTCTCTCCCCTCAAAGGTAAAGGCATATTCCCTATGTCAAAAACCTAAAAAAATATATATATTTTGTTGTTGTTGGGCCGGCCAGGTTGCATATAGTGTCAGGCTTCCCACATGACTGACTACATGGTTTGAGTCCTGAACCAGTGGCTTGAAAAACATGCTGGGCATATGTTCAGGCCCCAAATTCCCAAGAGAAGAATGGAGGAGAAGGGACTGTGGGTGGTCATCCCTCCTGGGGAGTGCTTTCTCACTTTCTCTCTCTATCTCTCTCTCTCTCTCTCCAGCAAGCACATACACCCTATAGCAAAAAATAAATAAATAAATAAATAAAACAAAACCTTTGTTAAGCTTGGAATATAAAAATGTTATGAGTACTCCCATGTGTACTCTTAAATAAACCTTGTCTTCTCTCCTGTTAAATCTATTACTAGTTAATTTGCGGGCCCCAAAACACTGAACATGAATTGGAAGAGAAAGTTTTCCTCTCAATTAATCATTTCTTCTCATCTTCCAGAATCAGGTAACATCAACCCTTCACAATTCCAAGAGAAATAATAATGAAAAAAATCAACACAGTCAATGTGAGAAAATGGGAACTTTCCATTATTCAAAAATTCCATTCCATTCTATTTCATAATGAGTCAGTAGGTGGCACCAAAGAAGAAAGCAGTGTGTGTCTTGAGAAATACACAGTCCACTCTGAGTCCTGAAAATTTAATAAAAGCTCTAAAAACTCCTTGAGATGATCCGTATTCTGTTTTATCCTTCAATGTCCTGTCTTGGCACAGTTTAAAACTGAAAAATGCCTCAAGACCTCTTTGAAAGAAGACCAAAAAGTCACAGACAAATATAAAACTTACAAAGTACTTTCATAAAAAGATTTATGTAATTTTATGCCAGAATCTGATTCTGGAAATTCACCTTTCTGGGTTAGACTCAAATTACGTTGTAGTCAACAAATACTGGGTCTTCTCCGCCAAAGCCTGTTATCCACTGAGGCAGAGCAAGAAGATCAGCACAGAGAGATTTGTCCTAGAAGCCAGGGGAACAGGAACATCTGGACAGTCTCTGAAACTTTTTGGTATTTCAAATGGCAAGACAGGGACGTCAATCATTCATCTCTAGAAATCCATGTGAAACTACAGAAATTTCTCCCCGTTGAATGGCAGCCTTTCCATACACTGAAAGCCAGAAAAGTACTGAGCTCTATCAACCGCATAGACTTTTTCTAGTTTTTTATTTGCTTCTTTGCCAAAGTATTTGGCAATATCAAAGAGTATTCCTTTATTTTGTTTTTTTAAATTCACCAGGTGTATAGACTTGCCAGAGAGAGACAGAGAGAGAGAGAGAGACAGACAGAGACAGAGAACACCACCCAATAAGGCGTGGTCATGCTGCAATCCTTTTTCCTCCATTCTCCTTCCCACCAGGATTCTGGCCACCACCTCTCCCCCCCCCCCCCCAACACACAGACATCTAGCATGTTTACAAGCTACCAGGGCTGGGATTCAAACCACAGTCAGCCTTGTGGGATCTGATTCCCTCAACTACTACACTATGGGGCTGGACCTGGACCTCCCTTAGATTCTTAAACATAACTCACAAATTTATCTTGCCATTCTTTCCCATCCCAAACCAACATCAAAGCAGCATATACCCAAAATACAGTCACTCAAGTAATTGAGCCATACAGTCCTGTAAAATGATGTGGATGCATTGAGAAATGCATGCTTTGAGAAATGCACTGTGAGGCAATTCTGTAGCTGCTCAAACAACAAAAAGCATAATACACAAACCTAGACGGTCTAACCTATTACACAGTTAGGCTATGTGGTATAATCTCCTGGGACCGCCAGGACATACGTAGTCTATTGACCACACGCTCGCTCTGCAGTACACGACCGTATTGAATAAAATCAAGAGAGATGTCCACATTCTACAGATACCGGTAAAGCTCTTATGTCTAAAGCAGCACTTCTCTCCAAGTCCTCCCCTCCTACAAGGTCCAAGCTGTAGGCTACCACTTACCCTGGCAAATTCCATGGGTTTGGGAAGAAGGCACATGACCATGACATCAAAGCGAACATCGCATACTGTCTTCAACCACTTCGTGACAAACTGAGGTTTCAACTTTTCCACCAAGCTTCCAACTTCATCATCCATCATATAGGCCGTGGAGTGGAACCACTGAAACACCATAGCTACCAGCCTGGCCAAGCTTTCCGTAGGCGTGTTCTCACTGGGCGTGCAGAGGCTCACCTGGAAGCAGGCACATGAGAACCATGGTCAGCCTCCATTTATCTGCACATAATTCTTACATGAACTTTAAAGGCGATATATAGATAGATAGATAGATAGATAGATAGATAGATAGATAGATAGATCCCCCAGATAATCCATTTGAAATAGACAGTTTTGTTTGTAAGTGATGGAGGGTCATTTGTGGTCCTTTCTACAGGGATAGATGGATTGCAAAAATAACTGCCCCTCAAGATTTCACCTTTCTAGGGAACCAGCAGTTAGAGTAATGGCTATGTCACTGGACTCCCATGTAGTTGACTGCGGTTCGCATCCCGGACCCGGTGGCTTAAAACTCACGCCGGGCGCATGTGCGTGCATGCCCAAGATCCCGAGAGGAGAATGGAGAAGAAGGGATTGCAGCATGACCATCCCCCCTGGGGGGTGATTTCTTGCTTTCTGTCTCTATGTCTCTCTCTGTCTGTCTGGCGAGCCCACGTGCCCTATAGCGAAAAACCTCTCCAAAAAGAAAAAAGAAAACAGATTTCACCTTTCTAGAAATAAGCATTTATCCCACAAGAAATTTATTACATAATCTGCACCAGTTCACTGCTTTTAAAACATTATATCTACAAAGTGATGTTTTATCAATAGCTTCAGAGTATAATAATATATATACACATTTCAGTTCTAAAATGATCAAATTTAGGTAAGAATCTTGCAGAAGTAATAATTCTGGTACCTTGGTGCACCCTAATTCACCACATTACAAAAAGACTTTTTAAAACAGCATTCATTAATTCTAAAGTAATTTTTTTATTAGATCCTGTAGCAGGAGTGCACACACACACAAAATAAAACCCTGTCCCTTTCTCCAAGGAGTTCACAGTAGTTCCCATTATATCATGAGATAAGCTCCAGGAAACAAGTCATGTGAGATCAACATTAAATCCCAATTTGGTTAAGACTTTTTCAGGGACCTTTGTGCAAACCTGGGAGTATATTACTATGGAGACATAATCCATGACTGCAACAGGCAAAAACAAACGCCTGCTTCTCTGCAAACCTGGTAAATTCATCTTGCCTGGAACTCTGGGTCTGCACATTTGATCTCGACTGAATGAACACTGCTGTCAAATCGGTCAGTAGCAATCACATTCCTTGCATCAGTTTGGCTATCATTTCTCCAGTGTATGCAGTCCTGCCTCAAATACACAAAGAGTTCCGCAGAAACTCAATTTTCGAGAAATGTTGTATGTGTAGAGACGGCAGGATGTGAGTTATCTGTAAATTACACTGAACCTAGTATTTGACAACGTGCACTACATACTTACTCCAAGTACTTATTCTAAGTACACTAGTACTTAGTTCTTGTTTCCTGTCAAGAATGTTCATTTCAAGGACCAGCAGTTAGCGTAATGGCTATGTCGCTGGCCTCCCATGTAGTCGACCGTGGTTCGCGTCCTGGACTCGGTGGCTTAAAACTCACGCCGGGTACGTGTGCGTGTGTGCCCAAGATCCCGAGAGGAGAATGGAGGAGAAGGGATTGCAGTGTGGCCATCCCCCCTGGGGGTTTACTTTTCACTTTCTGTCTCTCTGTCTCTGTCTGTTTGGCAAGCGCACGCCCCCTATAGCAAAAACCTCTCAAAAAAAAAAAAAAAAAAAGAAAGAAAGAAAAGAATGTGTATTTCAGTCTAGGCCCTGGCACTATTATTTTTAATTATTTATTTAATTTTATTATATTTTAGTTTGCTATAGGGCACACGTGCTCAGCAGAGACAGAGAGAGAGAGAGGAAAAGTGGGAAAGCAAGCCACCAGATCTGGGACACAGAGGTCAGTGATGTGGGAGTCCAGTACCTTAATCACCTGCTGGGGTCACCTGCTGATTTTGGTTTTAATACTGGGGAGTTTGTCTTAATTTTAGTTTGCTTTTGTTTTTGTTTTTGTTTTTTTTCTCCAACATTCTGGAGTGGATGTGGATGTAGACCTTGTTAGTTTTTAAAAGCTTTCATAAGGACAGGGATTGATGGTGCAATTTAAGAGAAGAAAACTTTAGAAACTATCCCTTTGCAAAGAAAAAAGACAGAAAAGAAGAGTTCCACAAACTCTTTATTGGTGGGTTAAGCTTTAAAGCCACAGAAGGAAGTTTGAGAAACTACTACGGACAATGGAGGAAACTTAGACCGTGTGGAAATGAGGGATCCTGCAAGCAGAAGATGAAGAGAATTTGGTCTCTAACTTTCTCATCCATGGTTGGGCTTGATGCTGCCATGGCTGCAAAACCTCATCCAGTTGATGGGAGAATGGCTGAGCCAAAGCACACTGTGGTAAGAGTCTAGAAAAACTGGAGGCTCATTTAACTGTGAAGAACCTGCTTGTCAACAGAATTAAAGAAGAAACTGAGGAACACCACCTTAGAGATTACTTCAAGGAATATGGAAAAATTGATACCATTAGATAACTACTGATAGACAATCTAGAAAGAAAAGAGGCTTTGTCTTTGTTACTTTTGATGATCATGATCCCTTGGAATAAACTGTATTGCAGAAATACCATATATCAATGGATATAATGCAGAAGTAAGAAAGGCTTGGTCTAGACAAAAGGCAGGAAATCTGAAGTTCTAGGAGTGGAAAAGGAGGCAACTTCAGTTCTGGAGATTCACATGGTTGCAGTGGAAATTTTGGACCAAGACCAGGAAATGACTTTAGAGGAGGATCTGATGGGTATGGAAGTGGATGTGGACTTGGGCATGGCTATAAAGAGTATCGAGGAGACCTGGAGTGGTAATTGTGGAGGTGGCCCTGAT
This sequence comes from Tupaia belangeri chinensis, assembly GCF_000334495.1. Lineage (NCBI taxonomy): Eukaryota > Metazoa > Chordata > Mammalia > Scandentia > Tupaiidae > Tupaia > Tupaia belangeri. The sequence continues at coordinate 2,674,844 of NW_006203764.1, forward strand.
TATAGAGGAGGAAAGGAGGATACAGTGGGGTGGTGGAGGACCTGGACATAGCAGTTGGCTAGGGGCTACAGAGGTGGTTATGACAACTATGGAGGAGGAAATTAGGGAAATGGAAATTATAACAACTATGGAAACTATAACCAGCAACTTTCTAACTATGATCCAATGAAGAGTGGTTATGACAACTATGGAGGAGGAAATTAGGGAAATGGAAATTATAACAACTAGGGAAACTATAACCAGCAACTTTCTAACTATGGTCCAATGAAGAGTGGAAACTTTGGTGGTGGCAGGAACATGGGTTGACCATATGGTGAAGGATAGTATGGTCTAGGAAGCAGTGGAGGAAGTGGGGTTCTGGTGGGTGGAGCAATACTGAGCTTCTTCCTATCTGCCATGGGCTTCACTATATAAATAGGAGAAAGTGACAGCCCGGGTAACAGAGAAGCTTCAAGTTATCAAAATAACTATGTGAAGGAAACTTATCTCAGCCAGGCATAAATTTGTAGTAAGAGGGCAGAAGGTACCAGGGTAGATACAGAGAGCCATGTTGTGCATGGATTGGATTATTTAATAACATTACCTTACTGTGGAAGAAGGACTGTAAGACAGGAAAACAGAACAAAACAAAAAAACCTTTGAGACAGTTTCTTAGCTTTTTAATTGTTTGGTTCTTTCTAATGGCCTTCTTAAGAGTGTAGAAACATTCCTTCTTTGATGGTATTAAATTTGTAAATTTCAGGTGATATGTGAAATCTTTTTAAAGATTTTTCTCAAAAGTTTGGAAAAGTTTAGAAAAGCTGTTAGCCAGGATCTTGGTGTAATAAGACATAATGTTTTTTCTTTAAACCATTTAAGTGTGTGTGTAGACTTAAGAAGCTGATTTACATTTATGATTTAATAAAATAATTCTAAATAAATAAATAGCTTGCTTGCTCTCCTGGGTAAATCTAATGTGGGACTCAGGGTTGAGAGATACTCCCCTAGAGCATAGAGCCCCATTGCCAAGGCTAATTTTTCACTATTTACTCCTGTAAAAGGAACAGGAGAGGAGCTGGAAGGTGGCGTGGTAGTTAAAGGTGCTGGACTTCACACAGTTGACCGTAGTTCAAGTCCCAGACCTGGCAACTTGCTTTCTCGCTTCCTCTCTCTCTCTCTCTCTCTCTCTCGCTCTCTCTGGTCAAATTAAAATATAATAATAACAAATGGAATTAAATAAATAATGCTCATGGATACAACAATGGAATGAGAAAAGAGAAAGCAGAATACGGTTAACATCTTTCTCTTACTAAGAACCATATTCCAAATTGACTGAGCAGCCTCTGGTCATGTTTATCGTCGTCCTTGTTGTCAAAGTCGGTGTTATCCAGGGAATGGTGGGAAGAGGAGAGGCCCAGCTGCCGCCGGCGATTCAGCTCGTATTCCCGCTGCTCGGCATGGAACTCGGCTTCTTTCAACAAGCTGCCAAAGAGGAGCAACTGCATGTTAGCCCATCGGACAGCACAGTCTAGCCCAGGACCTGGCAGAGCAGTCACTTTCTGAGTATGCAAGCATCACAGATTGCTCCCCTTTAAAGTGGTAAGAGTTACTTCAGGAAGCCTAATTTAATTTCCTTACTATTTTATACTCCACTCCCATTTCAAAGATGAATAAACCAAGGCACTTCTTCCTACAATCAACTAGAATCCAGCAGAACTGATGCTTCCAACTTCTGGTTCACCATCCACCCCACTACACATCAATGCTCCCCCAGTCTACCATGAAGTTATGTGGACAGCAAACGTAGGATACAAGGAGAGACTGGAGAGCTTGTACCCCACTGGGAACATATTCTACATCCAATATCCAAAGACCTGAAAGTAAAGCAATGAAGCTTCTTTTCCAGCTTGGTAAACAAGCAATAATTTTAGGAAATATTGCTTACTATTAGCAAAGGTACAGCAAAATGTAGCAGCTTCACACACTCTATTGGCATTGTAGAATCATATATCCACCTTGAAAAGCAATTTGGTAATGTATCAAGAACCACTGAGACACTCATACCCTTGGAACCAGTCGGCCCACATCTGATAATCTGCCCTACGAAAATACAAAACAGCACTGTGGGGGACCAGCAATTAGTGTAATGGCTATGTCACTGGACTCCCATGTAGTCGACTGCAGTTCACGTCCTGGACCTGGTGGCTTAAAAACTCTTGCTGGGTGCGTGTGTTTGCGTGCCCAAGATTCCAAGAGGAGAATGGAGGAGAAGGGATTGTAGCATGGCCATCCCCCCTAGGGGGTGGTGTCTCGCTTTCTGTCTCTATGTCTCTCTCTGTCTGTCTGGCAAGTGCACGCGCCCTATAGCAAAAACCTCTCCAAAAAAAACAGCACTGTGAAACAGCACTATGCACAAAAATATTTATCATAGAGTTTGTCCATGTAAAAAATTGGAACTAATCTAAATATCTAAGAGTGGAAAAAATATGCTATATCTAGACAAATAGTATGTAGCTACTAAAAATGATAAACATGGAAATGACACAAGATGAAAAGAGCTAATAGTATAATGGCTTATCAAAAAGAACTGTGGATACACTGTGATTACAGCTACATAAATAAAACATGAATTTAAAAAAACTAGAAAGTGTATAAAACTGATGATGATAGTAGTATGGTTGATTTTTTTTTAATCTCCAAATTTTCCACAATGTTTGATTTGCCAAACATTTATTGCATTTCTACCATGTGTCAGCCACTGAGATAAGAGAAACACGAAAGACTTTGTTCCTCCTCTTTTCTTTTTTAAAAAAGTTTTTTTCCAGAGAGCACATGGCTTAGCCAGAGAGAGGGAAACAGACAGAAAGAGAGAGGGAGAAATCACCTCCCTATGGGTGCAATTCTGTAATCCCCTCCCCTCCATCTCTCCATGCCGTTGAGATTTGGGGCATGCACATACACAGGCCTGGCATGTTTCTCAAGTTGCCAGGTCCAGGACTCAAACCACAGGGTAAGCCATGTGGAACTCAACCCATAGGGTCAGCCACGTGGGATCTGGGTGCCTTAACCATGGAGCCATGGTTAAGGAGCCAACCCTGCCCATAGTCTTGAAAACTTACTTTCTAATATTATATTTCTAATTTTTAAAAATCTTACCTCAGGGGCCAGCAAGTGGGGCGGTGATTAAGGCGCTGAACTCTCAGTTGGCCAACCACCATTCAGGTCCTAGACCTGGCAGCTTGCCTTCCCATTTTCTCTCTTTCTCTCCATCCACCCTCCCCCACCTCCCCATAAGCACACTTGCCCTATGCCAAATTAAAATAATAATAATAAATAAAATTAAATGAATAATTATTTTTTAAAAAAATCTTCCCTCAGGCCTAGTCTCAGTGGCACAGTCGCTAGCATACTGATCTGTGGTGCTGGAAGCACACAGCAGCCATGGGCTTGCATCCCGGGCCGGCTTATGCTTGGGGCACATGCATACCCAAGATTCTGACTAGCTGGAGGGCTGGGGGAAGGGATTGCCACACAATGCAACCCTGCCAAGAGTCTCTCTCTCTCTCTCTCCTCCTCTCATGTGCTTGCACACATACGCTTCCTCTCACACTCTCTCTCATAAAAGAAATAAAATAAACTTAATAAAAGAAAATCTTCCCTTGGACCAGCCACAGTGGGGCAGCAGTAAGGTAACACTCTGCAAGGCTGATCCACTTGGGAAGGTCCGAGGTTGGAATCCTGAGGTCTCCCTATATATGCTGGGTAGGTGTGTGTGCCAAGGATCCTGGCTGTCTGCAGCCAGGGGTGGGTCATGTGAGGATTCTATTGAGGGTTTCTCTCTCTCTCTAGCTCTTTCTCTCTCTTATAAAAGAAGTAAATAAATATATACTTTTTAAAACTTAAAATAGGAGGCCAGACAATGGAGCAGTGATAGAGTACAACATTCTGCAAAGCTGATCCACCTGGAAGGGTTCTGGGTTCATGTCTGAATCCCTCTCTGAGTACTCCAGGCATGCAAGTGCCTGTGATCCGAAGCTGGCTGAGCCTGGGGTGGATCATAGCATTGAGACCTAGTTGAGGATGCTGTCTCTCTCTGTCTCTCTCATTTATGGGATAAATAAATTAATTTTAAAATCAAAATTGTGGCCAGCAAGTAGCATGGCAGTTGAGGACCTGGACTCCAACATGGATGACTGCAGTTCAAGTTCCAGACTTGACTGCTTGCTTTCTCAGTTTCTCTCTCTCTCTCTCTCTCTCTCTCTCTCTCTCTCTCTCTCTCTCTCTCGTAAGCACACATGCCTCATAGCACATTTTAAAAATAACAATAAATTAAATTAATAATTTTTTAAAAATTAAAATTAAAAAAATTAAATTCTTCCCTCAATGAATATTATGCAGAAAGAATGCAAGTCTAGAGGTATCATTCCAAACGCTCGATGTCAGGAGATAGAAAACAAACATCCCAGCAGCAATGGTGCCCTGTCTGCTCCACAGCTCCGGGGTTTACCTCAGCACCCACTTACCTGGAATTCTCCCACACCTTTTTTTCCTCTTTTTGTTCATGAGCTCTCTCCCACTTCTGACCTGCTAACGCGCGCTGTCAGTCAAGCCAGCCATTCCTATCCCGACACTAAGACTGACTGGTGCCTCCAATTTACCTCCCCTCCCTATCTGCTCTCCCCCTGACCCCGACCCTCAAGTGCTGTAACTGTGCTCCTCAAACAAGACCCCGAATTCACGCTTGTGTTTTTCTAGTCCACATATGAGTAACTTAGGGGAAGAGACTACCTTTCTTCCCTTCTGTCTCCCAAGTGTTCAGCGCAATGTCTGACTCATAACCACATAGCATTTGATGACAATAATGATCAAAACCATGAATTAAAATATCATCAGGGCCAGCAAGTGGCACGTAGGTTAAGGCAGCTGGATCCTACATGGCCAACTCTGTCATTCAAGTCCCAGACCCAGCAGCTTGAAAATCACACTGGGGAGATGTGCGTGCACGCCCAAAATCCCAAGTGGGGTGAAAAAGAAGGGATTATGGCTTGGCTTTCCCCTCTGGGGGATTATTTCTCACTTTTCCTCTCTCTGTCTCTCTCTGCCCTCTGTCTCTCTCTGGCGAGTGCATGTGCCCTATAGCAAAAAAGACAAAAAAATAAATAATTAGAACATCATCCCGCACACCATGGGAAGAAGAGCGGCTAGGCTGAGCGCACCTGAAGCTGGACGACATTTACACATCTAGGTGTGCGAAGCCCAAGGGGAGGGTGGTGTTTTCCAAGGAAGCAGCTAATAACCTGCAAGTTACCTAATCACGGCCTCCACGGCGCAGACCAGCTCCTCGGCACCACATTCCCGCGTGTTGATGGGTGGGGGGGAGGTCTGGTAGAGGTGGGTCTCCGCGGAGGCCCCCACCTCGTTGCTGTGATGATTCGAGTGACATCTTTTGCAGTAGCGAACAGGCCTGTTTCCGTGACGACCACAGCACCCTGCTGAAAAGCAGGTGACAACTGCTCTTCTAACGTGGGAACTGCAATTCTAGAAGGGAGAAAAGCAAATTCAGTTAAAATGGATGACCGAGGGACACTTGGCCAAGAACTGGAACAAACGGATACTTGAGGGGCCTCCAGAAATGACAAGACATTTCTCAAGTGCCACTAGTTTCCAAAATACAAGCCAGTCTCTAACCAGTTAGACTTCAGTCACCATTAAAAATAAAGGTGAAAAGGGCTTTCTATTAGTGTGAGTGGGAGGAACGTTCTAAAGGGCTGTGGAACCGTGTTGTGAGGTGGTCTGTAAAGTTACCTGGGCCATGGGAGGCTGGGAGCCTGAATGGGGGATGCTTTCCAGATTACTTTGAGTTAATGTTTCAAGAGTTTTTCAGCAGAAATATAAAGAAAAAAGATTAGAACCATGGTCCAGAGAGAGCACATCAGAGTAGGAAAGGAATAAATTTAACTCCCGGAATAAGCTCTTTCACAATTACTTCAACCATCACTCAAAGAGCAGATTTCCACTGTAGCTCATCTGTCCTTGCTGCGTTCAAGGACAGGTAGGGATTGTGCTGTGCCGAGCTGAAGGCCTAGGCAGGCCTTCCCACGGCCACCAGCACTTCTCCACGAATACCTAAAGGACGCATCTACAGACACCCAGACACACCAAGACACAGCCAGAGCCACTCACAGGATCAGCCCTTGACGTCAACTGAAAGGAGTCAAGAGACCAGGTGAGGGAAACAAGAGCAGGTGCAGCATGAGGGTGTCTGACGTTCAAGGGGGCCATTGTCAGAGCTGCCCGGACTCAGAACAGAGAAGTGAGGCAGCATCCGCAGAAGCAATTGGCAGCTGTCAGGATCATGTCCACAAAAAAGATGCACCCTAGCCACGAGAGGCCACTACCACATATTCAGTGTCTTTGTGCCCAGAGAGGCTTCTGTCTTCAATAGTGCTTGTAAAGATGTGAACTGCCTAGGACCAGCAGGTGGCATGGTGGTTAAGGTGCTGGACCCACATGGCCAACTCCGCGATTCGAGTCCCAGACTTGGTGGCCTTAAAAACACACCAGCACATGTGTGTGCATGCCCAAAATCCTGAGAGGAGAAAGGAGGAGAAGGGGTTGCAGTGTGGCTCTTACCCCTAGGGGGTGATTTCTCACTTTCCCTCTCTCTGCCTCTCTCCAGCAAGAACATGTGCCCTATGGCAAAAAAAAAAAAATCTAAAAAATGAAGATGTGAACCCTGCAAAAGGCATGTGAAACCCTAAGCCTTTAGGAACTAAGCACCTGGCAAAAATTTAAGAGCCTCCCCTACCAGATATCTGAGGGACAAGGACTGAAGGAAGGCAAGTACAAATCCTCCATCCAAACGTCAACAGTGTACGGAGTCATTGGTGGGAATGACCATTTCAAAACAAGGCTGGTTCCACTCTGACTTTAACACAAGGCTGATGACTCTGACACTGCGCTGGAAAATCTCATTTTCTCAACAAGACTCGGGCCACCAAATTATAAAAGGAAGACATAGACACAGGCCATTGTACCTTCCCAAATAGCCATCTCTCCATCAAAGAGCTGTTCATTGTCTTAAGAGTTTAAAATTTTTAGGGAACCAGCAGTTGGCATAACGGCTATGTCACTGGACTCCCACGTGGTCGACCGCGGTTCGTGTCCTGGACCCGGTGGCTTAAAACTCACGCTGGGCGCGTGTGCGTGCGTGCCCAAGATCCCGAGAGGAGAATGGAGGAGAGGGGATTGCGGTGTGACCGGCCCGCCTGGGGTTTGATTTCTCGCTTTCTGTCTCTATGTCTCTGTCTGTCTGGCGAGCGCACGCGCCCTATGGCGAAAATCTCTCCAAAAAAAAAGAGTTTAAAATTTTTATAATGTTTTAGTTGCCACTTGTGAGAGAGAGAAAGAGAGAGAGAGAGGGAAGAAGCACCATCACCCCCATGGAGATGGTCAAGTCACAATCTCTTCCCCCCATCTCTCCCTCCTTTGAGGATTTTGGGTGCCCACACACAAGCACACAGCATGTTTCTCAAGCAGCCCGGATCAGTACTCAAGCCACACAGTTGGCCATGTGGGATCTGGCTCCCTAACTACTGGGCTACAGGCTAGAACTGGGGGGTTTTTTTGTTTGTTTTTTGTTTTGTAATTTATTTACTTTGAAAATTTTTCATATTTGTTTGAATACAGTGTGTTTCTTTTGCAACTAAGCCCTTGTCCTCTTTGGCATCTCACTAAGCCCTGACATCTCCCAGGGTTTCTCTCTGCCTGTGGCCTTTCTTTCTCCTTCATACACTGAGTTTCATTCTGGAAACGTTAGATTGCTTAATAGTCTGGGGTTTCTCCTGCTCACCCACCAAACCAGTTCCACTCTACCAGCAGTGCAGTATGTATCGGGACACAGAACTGCTGCTAATTTCTTCATTTTGGTTATTTCTCTCATCTAAATGTTTATGTACCACCCTGACACATATACCAAATTCACAAGTTAAATCCCAACCTCCAGCGCCCGCAGGTGGTATAGTGGTTATGGTGCTGGACTCCCCTGTGGTTGACCACATTTTGATCCCAGACCAGGTGGCTTGAAACATGCTGGGCACATGTGCATGTGTGTCTAAAATCCCAAGAGGAGGATGAAGGAGAAAGGACTACAATGTGGCCATCCCGCTCTGGGGAGTAATTTCTCACCTTCTATTTCTGTTTCTCTCTGTCTCTCTGGCGAGCACATGCACCCTATAGCAAAATACTCTTTAAAAAGAAAAAAAAATCCGGGAACCAGCAGTTAGCATAATGGCTATGTCGCTGGACTCCCACGTAGTCGACCGCGGTTTGCGTCCCGTACCCAGTGGCTTAAAGCTCTGCCAGGCGCGTGTGCGTGCGTGCCCAAGATCCCGAGAGGAGAACAGAGGAGAAGAGATTGCGGCGTGACCATCCCCTCTGGGGGGTGAGTTCTCGCTTTCTGTCTCTCTGTCTCTCTCTGTCTGTCTGGCGAGCACATGCACCCTATAGCGAGAAAACCTCTCCAAAAAAAAAAAGAAAAAAATATCCTAACTTCCAAGGTGACGGTGTTAGCGAGGTGACTAGGTCATGACAGCAGGGTCCTTATGAGTGGGATTAATGCTTTTATATATTTTTAATTTGCCAGAGGGTATGTGTACTCACCAGAGAGAGACAGAGACAGAGGGAGAAAGCACCTTTCAATGGGTGCATGGCCCTGCCATAATCCCTTCTCCATTTGTCCACCTTTTTAGAATTTTGGACACACACATGAACCTGGCATGGTTTTCAAGCTGGGATTCGAGCCATGCAATTGGCTGTGTGAGAGCCAGCTCCTTTAACCACCAGAGTCAGCCTGGGATTCATGCCCTTGTAATAGAGGTGCCAGAGAATAAGCTAGTCCCATCCACCATGTGAGAATACAGCAGGAAGGCACCATGGGAAGAGCAGTCCGCCACTCGACATGGAGTCTGCTCACACCTTGACCCTGACTTCCCAGCCTCCAGAACTGAGAAATGCTTGCTGTTTGTAAGCTATTCAGTCTGCAGTATGTTGTCACAGCCTGAATGGACCGTGACAGTCACAGTGAGCCTTTGCTACTTTGCAATTCCCACTGTTCCCTAAACAATAGAATATGAATATGGGTTCAGTGTGCAGTTATTAGCTAAAACAGAGTCCTAAAGTTTAGCTAGCTAATAATTCCTGTAATAGGCCTGCTGTTCCCCACCCTGTCATGAAGGCCGGGGTCTGCTATTTCCTACTCTTCTTTGGTGCCACAATAATGCTTACATCCTAGTACTATTTTCACATTTGATGACTTCTTGGTCCATTATGTACAAGGGAACTTCTTTTATCATAATTATCTATGGATGTTCAGTGTAATATTTTTCTATGGTTTATGCAGAAAGCAGTTTAGAAAAACAGAGAAAGGGAAAAAAGCCCATAATCTTTCCAAAAGATTAAGCTGTACAATAATGTAGACATTAATTACATTAGAAAGAAATCTAATAGGTTCTTGTGAAAGCAACAACAGGATTTATGAAGTGTCCGCTGCACACCTGGCACAATTCTAAGTCCTCAGACGAGTGCTCCGTGGGGGCCTATTGCTGCTCACTGTTAGCTATCTGCTTTGTCCTTCTGTTCCCCTATCTGTGTTGACAGCATTCAAACCCAGCCAAATAATGACGCATGGATCATGCCTGAGTCCAGTCCCTGTTCTCTAGTGGCCTGCCCAGAATTTCATCGATAGGTAGAGTTTTGGCCATCCTGTGGGTCCAGTGGTAACTCCCTCCTCCAGGAGGCTGGATCCCTTTGGAAGATTGTAGATTCAGTTCTCTATAGATCTGTGCAAGCTGTGTTCCATGATCCTGGCTGGCTGGGAGGGCTGGGGGGCTAGGGGGCGGACCACAGCATGAGACCTTGTTGAAATGCTTCTCTTTCTCTCTCTCATGAGAGAAAGAGAGAAAGAAAGAAAGAAAGAAAGAAAGAAAGAAAGAAAGAAAGAAAGAAAGAAACTTTAAAAAAAAAAAATAGGTGAAGACCATTTCCCCTCCTCTTGAATCTAAGATGGCCTTGGGACATGCTTTTGACCAACAGAATGCAGTAGAAATCACATTGTGTGAATTCTGAGCTGCTGTCTCAAGAGGTCTTGCAACTTCCATTCTTGCTCTCTCAGAAAACTGCTGCTTCATGAGCAAGCCCAGGCTAGACTCCTGGAGGATGAGAGACCTCATGGAACGGGGTGTCAAGATGCCCCAGTCATCCCAGCCATTCCAACCATCTGAGCTAAGGCCCCAGACGGGGAGTAAAAACATCTGGGATGGGCCAATCCCTGGCCTGCCCTTGACTAACTACTGGGTAGTTGGAAAAATCATGACACATTTTTGCATAGAAAAACATAAAAAATACATCATGACCTTTCCGACGACCCAATATATCTGCATGTGTAAGTCAGGCAAGAGCAGAATTGGCCAGTTAATCCCAAGCAAATTTACAGTCCACAGACCTGTGAACAAATAAGTGGCTGTTGTAATAAGATGCTATGTTTCGTTAGGACATACGGAGGCAGGAATCAACCCCAGCAGTGTGGAGTTGATAACCGAAGTCTGAAACATGTGGTACAGATGTTGGGACCAGGCAGCAGGTAGAACCTAGAAAATCAGCAAAAGACTAAATGGTGAAACTGGAGGAATACCAAACTGACATTGGAGATTGAAAGAGGCAATAAGGAAACTGTTTTTGGAAGCTAGGAAAAAGGTGACCTATATTTTGTCACAGTGAAACAACTGGCAAAACTGCTGCCTGAAATAACCTAGAAGACAGATGAGGTACCTTATAGGAAAGAGACTAAGGAGATTTCCAGGCAAAATGCTGAAAAGGGCAACTAGTTTCTGTTAACTGCTTTTTTTTTTTTTTTTTTGGAGAGATTTTCACTGTAGGGCGCGTGTGCTCGCCAGAAAGACAGAGAGAGACAGAGAGACAGAAAGCAAGAAATCACCCCCCAGGGGGGATGGTCACGCCGCAATCCCTTCTCCTCCATTCTCCTCTCGGGATCTTGGGCACGCACACACACGCGCCTGGCGTGAGTTTTAAGCCACCGGGTCCGGGACACGAACCGCGGTCGACTACGTGGGAGTCCAGCGACATAGCCATTACACTAACTGCTGGTTCCCTGTTAACTGCATTTTTAAAAAATACTTATTTATCTGGGATCAGCAGTTGGCGTAATGGCTATGTCACTGCACTCCCATGTAGTCGACCACGGTTTGAGTTCCGGACCCGGTGGCTTGAACTCACACCAGGTGTGTGTGCGTGCGTGCCCAGGATCCTGAGAAGAGAATGGAGGAGAAGGCGTCCGTGCGCGTGGGGGGGGGGGGGTGATTTCTCACTTTCTGTCTCTCTGACTTTCTGTCTTTCTGGCAAGCGCACGCACCTTATAGCAAAAACCTCTCAGAAAAATTATTTATCTATTTATTTGTTGTGATTTTCAAGCCACCAAGTCTGGGACTTGAACCACAGTCAGCCATGTGGGAATCCAGCTTTAACCACCACGCTGCCTACTGGCCCCTTAACTGTATTTAATAAGACACAGGAGGAGAGAGATAAGCTAATGAGATAACTAAGGGTTGGAAAGCAAAAGTTTGAGGAAATATAAAAGAAACAAATTATGCACATACAAGGGATAAGGTAGAGGGTGCAGTCCAAACTAGATGAAGATAGTAAAGAGGTACATTATTCCTGGGGGGGGGGATATTTTTTTAAAGGAAGTGTGAGCTCACCGGAGACAGAGACAGAGAGAGGGTGAGGAAAAGTGAGAAAGCATCCCCTACGAGGGAATGGCCACGCTGTAATCTCTTTTTGTCCATTCCCCTCTCTGGATGCTGGGCATATACGCACATGCGCCTGCCTCGTTTCTCAAGCCACCAGGTCAGGGACTCAAACCATAAAGTCAGTCATGTGAAACTAGCTGCCCCAACCTCCATGCCATCTGTTTGCTCAGAGAATTTTAAAATAATAATAAAATTGACTTTTCAGTTACTACTGCTGCATAACACACCACTCTAGAACTACCAGGTCATCAGAAGAGTCATGACATGTTTTTCTACACAAACATGCATCATTACTTTTCCAACGAGCCAATGTAAAACAAAGCCATTTTATTATGTGCATGGATTCTGTGGGTCAGAACTTCAGATCAGACATAAGATGGATGGCTTTCTCTGCTTTGTGGCAGCTGAGACGTCAGCTGGGATGACTTGGATGACTCAACCTTCTGGGAACTAGAAAAGCTAGTACTGGAAATCCACTTCAGAAATGAATTTTTCATTCATGTATCTGGTGTCTGAGCTAAAAGAGCTGACCAATGGGCTCAGCCCAGACCTCTGACTACAGCATCTGCACCTGGCTTCTCTATGCGGCTTAGGGTTCTCACAGCACAGTGGTTGGGTTCTTACAGAAAACCCTGAAACTACATATTTCTTTTTTGTGTTTTTAATAAATTCTTTTAAAGAATTATTTTTATTTAACTTTATTTATCTAATTACTTATTTACTTTAATTTTACCAGAGAAGGACAGGGTGAGTGAGAGAGAGAGAGGGAAAGTGAGAAAGCAAGCTTCCAGGCCCAGGACTCGAACCACGGTTAGCCATGTGGGAGTTCAGCACCCCTAACCACCATGCCACCTGCTAGCCCTGAATCTATGTATTTTCAAGAGAACTGGTAGAGGGAGGGAATGGGCAATTCTGTAGTAATGCACAGCTCAAAAAAAGCCAGATTACACAGGGCAACCACGGTTCATATTCCTGATCAGATCACCCTGAAACATTGGGAACATGCAGGAGTACTCAAGATCCGACAGATCGGAAGGGAGGATCATGGCATGACCAGACCCTGTGAGGGGTACTTCTCTCTCTACCCCTCTTTCTCTTTGCTCTATCAAGAATAAAGAAAAAAACAATTTTTTTAAAGAAATAGGTGCCAACAGGTGGTGTAGAGCTTAAGGCAGCTGGATCCCACGTGGGCCAACTGCAGGGTTCAAGTCCGGACCTCGCAGCGTGAGAAACATGCCAAGCACATGTGTTTGCATGCCCATGATCGAGGACAGAACAGAGGAGAGGGAACTGTGGCATGGTCACAGCCCTGGAGAGTGATTTCTCACTCCAGCCACTCTCTGTCTCCCTCCAGTTAGCACATATACCCTATAGCAAGTTAAAAAAAAAAAAAAAAAAAAGAGAGAGAGAGAGAGAGAATCAGGGGGAAAGTGTGTGACATTTTATGACACAGAGTAAGTTACACAAAGTCTCTTCAGCCATTTTTTATTGGTTAAACCAGTCATAAGCTCATCCAGATCTCAGGGGAGAAGAGACAGATTCTACCTCTCAATGGGAAGAAAATCAAGTAACTTCCAGTCTACTCTCTGGCCACAACTTACTTATACTCATTCCCCAAGAAAATGCACTTTCTCTCTCCCAAGAGCTCTGAAAGTCTCATTGTGATGACTCCTCTAGACCTCATGGAATAAAGATGAGTCATCTTTACCATGCCCTATTTGAACCCCGACCCACAAGATCCATGACCAATAAAAGCCTCTCTGCCACAAACAGCAGAGTGGGCTCTTACAGAGGATTTGGAGCAGAATTTATTTACATGTACCTATGTAAATTTGCTAGAGGTTGCATGTGTTCACCAGAAAGAGACAGAGAGAGAGAAAGAGAGAGAGGAAAAACAAGAAAGCACCCTTCAAGGCTGGGGGGGAGGCAGATTTTAGTACCTGAAAGTGAGGTGCTGCTCTAATAAAACCTAAAACGTGAGTCATTGGCTTTGGGACCAGGAAGCAGGCAGAAGCTGGAAAGGCCTCGAGGAGCTGGTGAGTGGAAATCAGCTGGGACTCAAAGGCAACTTCAAGGAAAATGTGATTGGAAGAAAGGGGATGCATGCTATGCAGTAGAAGGTTCTACTGGAGTGTTGCCCAGGAGTGAAAGTTAGAAAATGTCCCTTATGAACTCTACATCTAGCCAGGGAAATTTTCAGGCAGTGATGAAGGTCCTACACGGCTTTTTCTAGCTGTCAGGAGAGAAATGAACAAAAGAATAAATTACTCTTTTTTAAACTAGAATTTAAAAGGAAAATATTGAGGTCATTTTTCATTCAACATGGAGTTCTCAAGATAAGAAAAAGTTTCGGGCCAAACATTTAATCCAGGACCCTATGAGGAAAATATGGTCTTAGAGGTGGGGAGAGGAGAATGACAAGAGCTTGAAAATAAAAATAAAACATTAAAAACTTAGAACTTGATCAACTCTGCAAAGGCTCTAGGCATGCCAGGGCCCTTCAGGCACCAAACACGCACCCTGTCAGTAGCCAAGATACCCAAGAAGGTCAGCTCAGCTGAGGGGGCTGCCAAGGGAGAGCCCAAGAGGAGACGGTGAGGTTGTAAGCTAAACCTGCTTCTACAAAAGTGGAGAGGAAGTCAAACAGCAGGGAAGGACAAGTCTCAGACAAAAGAGTGCAAACAAAAGGAAAAAGGAGAGTAAAGAGGAAACAGGCTGAAGTGGCCAACAGAGACACTGAAGAAGATTTACCTGCAGAAAATGGAGAAACTAAAAATGAGGAGAGTCCACCCTCTGATGAAGCAGGTGAGAAAGAAGTCAAGTCTGAGTAATGTCATATCCCATGTCTTATCAGTGGTCCCAGTCTCCCTTCTTGTACAATCCAGAGGAATATTTTTACCAACTATTTTGTAAATGCAAGTTTTTTAGTAACTCTAGAAACATTTTTTAAGGAGAGAATCCCATCTCATCCCATTTTTTAAGTGTAAATGGTTTTGTTACTGGTTGTTTATTTTTCAGTACAACCAGAAAATAGTGGGATATTGACTTACAGGAGGCTTTCACTCTTTTGGTTTCAGCTTAACATTCCATAGGTGGGGGCAGGTGGGTAGTTTTTACATCCTAAATACAAAGCATACTAAATGCAGTTTGGAGTTACAGTCATGCATTTAATGTGTCTTGAATATCTTAAATGACTTCTCTTATGTTTTTTAGTAGTATTGTTTCCTAAAGAAAACCACTCTTTGATTGTTGCTCTCCCTGTCAGAATTGTGTGCACTCTAACATCTTTGGTCGTGGTAGTCCAGTTTTCCTAATAATTTTGTTAATGTGTTGTGAAAGATTGGAAATGTGAGGATGTAGTGTGTATGATACTAAATTGTAATTTGGTGGGACTTATGTAACAGCTTTCAACATTTGAAGACAGTGGTTCTTGATATCCTCTTAAGGAAAATTTGCCTACAATTTGAAGCTGGAGTGTCACTGGAATAACTTAAAAGGAATCACTATACTTGGCTTTTTAAATTTTTGGTAAGTATGTTAAGAATTAGGTACAAATTCAAATGTCTGTACTAATCCTCGACGCAACTAGTAAATCTCAATTACAAAAAAAAAAAAAAAAAAGTAGAACTTGATAAGGTACACCATAGATACTTTTAGACAAACATCTTCTAAGAATCTTAAAGGCATTATTACCAGTAGCCTCACAGAGAGACCAAGACATATGATTTCTCAAAAAGACTTGTTCATTTGACTTGTGATTAGTGAAGTAGATTTACATTGACACATAAAAGCCCATAATATTTCAAATAGAATTATACCTAACTAAAAGTGACAGAGATAGCCCAAAGAGA
Source organism: Tupaia belangeri chinensis (assembly GCF_000334495.1). Lineage (NCBI taxonomy): Eukaryota > Metazoa > Chordata > Mammalia > Scandentia > Tupaiidae > Tupaia > Tupaia belangeri. The sequence goes on from NW_006203764.1 coordinate 2,690,499, forward strand.
TGTTCAGAACTTCCATACTTCAAGAACGAAATATAAACTTCATGAACATAGTAGATAAAAATACTTAAACGTAAACATTAGGTTACTTTTTATGGGAATGAAAAGATGGGAATCTCCCAAAAGGTGGAGCCAAAAACCAAAGAGATCAACTCCCAGGAAGTAGGACTAAAGAAACAGGAGACACATGCCCTGCTGAATCTCAGAATTTCTGTGAACCAATGACGTAGGAGACCTACCTACGTCACTCCCCTACCTCTCACTCCCCAACCTCTTACACAGGAGTGTCTGCTGCAGTGCGATTGCTCCTGTATTGTCACTAAGCTGGCTGTGTAGGAGGCAGAGAAGATCTCTTTCATTCACAGTATTCACAGCAGGAGGAAGCATGCTTAAGAAGCCTCAAAGAACCTCATCCAGATCTGGATCTAATCTAGACAAGAAGACCTTGGATCTCTGGCCAAGATTTAGCATGTAGGAAGAACATAAATAATTCGTGAGTGGAGGAATGTCCCTCAGACTCCTTTGATCAAAAGTGGGGTTTAGTTCCCCCTTAAATCTGGATGAGCTTGTGCCTGCTTCAGCCCAAAGAATACAGTGAAAGTGATGCTTATGTGACTCCCAAGGCAGGTTATTCCAGGACATGCAGCTGCCACCTGGCTGTCTTAAAATGTTCGCTCATTAAGAGCTTCCTCATCAGGATACTCATCCTAGAACTCTGTCATGATGCCATGCGAAGGCCAGGCCAAATGGAGAGGCCTTGTGTAAGTATCTAGTCAAAGTACAACAAAGCCTACCCTTCACATCACCCTATCCCAGAGCCCAAACATACGATCTGGAAGTCTCTAGATCATTTCAGCCCCAAACTACTCAGATCTTCCTAGGTGAGGTCCCTACCTTCATTAAGCAGAGATAAGCTATCTCCACTGGGTCCTGTCCAAATCCCTGATCCACAGAATCCATGAACACAATAAAATGGCTATCATTTGATGCTGCTGCATTTTGAGTAATTTCTCATGCAGTATCTGGATATATGTGTGTAATAGTTGATATCTGGATGTCAACTAAAAGTCAACACACTTTATCACCACGTGTCCTCAGTTCCAAACAGTATCAGCCCTAAAATACTTTTCCCAAGATAATCTTAGGTTGGTCCAAATTCTAAGCAATCACTGTGCTTCTTACTAAATGGTAACAATACATCTGTCAGTCTTCAACTCATGGACCCAACTGTACACATTCCTTTCCAAACTCAACTATGGATACTTCCTTTGGATTCGAATTCACTTGGGCATGGTTTTCAAATGTTCACTCCAGCCATTTCTGTTTCACAGCTCAGAATTATAAACACAAATGAATACTCCAAGTATTCTCATAGAATGAAATAATTCAACTAAGTCCAGGTCTGCCGCTATCTTTTCAATCATAATGCTATCATTGCATATTTTAACCAGCTGTTCAAATGTAGAGATGAGTAGTACCAAGAGAGAAAGGGTACAAACTGCGTCCAGAGCAAGTTCAAGCTATTCTGAACTGTTAGGAACTTAATGAAAGTTCTCCAGACTAGCTTTCCTGTAAAATTCACTATTTATTAAAGGACAGTCAATAAAAATATGCTCATTTGCAGTTTATTACTAAACATAATGTCCTATAAAGAAGGAAAGTGTTGAACATAATTTACTCCGGGTGTCAAATATATTAGGAACCCACCAGAGCAAGCATGTGCTGGTTTAGAAAACAAAACTGATACCTGTCTATGGTCTCAAGCTTTCAAAATATTCTCAAAGTGGCCTGGGCACAGTATGTAGTGGTAGTGCAATACTCTACTACACTGGAAGCCATAGGGAAGATCAGGGTTCAGTTTTGTGGGTCACTGCACATGCCAGGTAAGCAGGCCTGTGCCTATAAGCCTGGCTAACTGAAAGGGTAAGGGTAGGGGATCACAGTGTGAGACCCTGTCAAGAGTGCTTGTTTTTCTCTTTTTCCCCACCTACCCTTCTCTGTCTCTCTTTAGCTCTCATTAAATAAATAAATAAAAGAAAAATTCCTGGCCCACCAGGTGGTTAAGGTGGTGGATTCCCATTTGGTGAACTGTGGTTCGAGTCTCAGATCTGGCAACTTGGAAATTACAACAAATAAATAAATAGATAAATAAATGTGCTTAAAAAAAAGATTCTCAGAGTAAGAAATGGACTTCAGACCATCAGGTGGTGTGGTGGTTAGGGTGCTGGGCTCCACATGGCCGTCCATGGTTTGAGTCTCAGACCCGGTGACTTGTTTTCTCACTTTCCCTTTCTCTCTCTATGTCTCTCTCTGGTCAAAGTAAAAAGTAAATAAAAAATAACAAATAAATAATTCAAAAAGAGAAAGAAAGAAAGAGAGAAAGAGAGAAAGAGAAAGAGAGAGAGAGGTGGGGGGAGAAAGAGAGAGAGAAAGAGAGAAAGAGAGAAAGAAAGAGAGAAAGAGAGAAAGAGAAAGAGAGAGAGAGGTGGGGGGAGAAAGAGAGAGAGAAAGAGAGAAAGAGAGAAAGAAAGAGAGAAAGAGAGAAAGAGAAAGAGAGAGAGAGGTGGGGGGAGAAAGAGAGAGAGAAAGAGAGAAAGAGAGAAAGAAAGAGAGAAAGAGAGAAAGAGAAAGAGAGAGAGAGGTGGGGGGAGAAAGAGAGAGAGAAAGAGAGAGAGAAAGAGAGAAGTGGCCTCAGGATAAAGACCAAATCAAGAGGATGCTTTATGACTGTAAGATCGTTTTGTTAAGACTTCCAAAAGATATAAAGTCCTGCCTAGCAAGCCTCTCTGCCAGAACAAGGCTTCTAATCATTTGAAGAGCAGACTGAAATGCTCAAAGTACAGAAAAGACTGTCTCAATAATCATTATAAATGTGACTTTGGGGGCACAGACGCCCAATGAGATTCACTAAATATCCACAAATTTCTTTTTGGAAAGTCATGTCAGCAAAAAGCACGACCAGCTAGAACTAAGGTAGACAGAAATAGTTCCAAAAAAAGAGGTCTGTGAGACCCCAACTGTTGCATGCAGGTAGCAGACTGAGAGAGTTCCTCAGTATTGCATGAATCTTTATTACTGAAAACAAAAGATAGCTCAGAGAACAGAGCCAACAGCTCAGGTAGACAATAATGGATTAGAGAACCACTCCTAGGAAGCAAAACCAGATCCTAACGAAGGCATACTCACTGGGGTGCCCTCATAGCACAGCAGTTAGGCTCTGTGCACAGAAAGCCAGATCCCACACGGCTACTGACTGCATTTGAATCCCATCTGAAAAACACACTGGACACCTATGCATGCCCCAAATCTTGACAAGAGGGAGACATAGAGGAAAGAGAATTGCAGTGTGACCACAACCCATTAGGAGGTGTTTTTTGTTTGTGTGTTTGTTTGTTTTTCTCCCTCCCCACCCCTCTCTGGAGAGTGCACATACCCTCCAGAAATTAAAAAAGAAAAAAACAGTCAAGACATATTCACTATCCCAGGAGACAAAGAAACTGTTGATATGTCCAAGGCAGAAGCCACTACAGACCAGTGACTACTAACTGCCTCCTCTTTGTCTTCTCCAATAGAGGCCTACTGCTATTATCTTGTCCCTATCTTACATTGTGTCTTGGGTACGAGGGTACAGTTAACTTTCTTTTTTATTTCACAGGTCTCTGAATCAAGAGAACTTGTACCCAGGGAGTTTCACCGGTGACTATATCAGATTACAAGGTATAAATGGACAAAACGTTTTAGTCTTTTAAAGTGGTGAGCATAGTTTGCATACAGAAAGAACGTATATAGTTACGTGCAAAGGCTGGATTGTGCTAGATTAAATGTGAACACAGAATTCTTGCCACCCTTACAAACTCGAAGAATCCTGTTTCTCCACTCCTTGAAACGCCAACTTTGGAACTTGTTTTGACCATGGATGTAAGTGATGCTGTACGACTTCTGAGCTTCCAAACTTCTGTCTCAAGGGACTTTGCAACCTCCTCACTCACATTCTCAGAACACTGACTGACATCTTGTGGACAATCCAGCCTAGCATGCTGGAGGATGAGTCACCTCATGGAAAGAGGGAGGCCCAGATACTTCACTCATCCCAGCATTCCAGGTATTCCATCTGAGGCCCCAAATACTGGAGTAAAACCACTTGAAGCAGCCAATCCCCAGCCTATCAACTCACTGCAAATACATGAGGGAACCTATTCTAGCTTATCAGAAGAACTGTCCCACTGGGCGGAAGCCAAATTGCCAATCTATAGAACTGTGATCAAATAATTGGTGGTTGTTACTAGCCACTACATTTTAGGATGGTTTGGTACAAAGCAGCAGATAAGTGGGACAGCCCTCCAAATGTAAGCACTCATGATCAACTTCCCCAAAAGCATAAATGACTTTACAAGGTCCAATCAGATAAAGGGGAATAGAGCTGGCCAGACCCTGGTAGCTCAACCAACTAGTAGTCTAAGCTCTTTAAATAGCTCCATACTATAACACCTTCACTCAGAGAAGATGGAAGTGGCTTAAAGAAACTAATGAAAATTGGTTGAAGCAAATTTTAAAGAAGGAATCTTTAACTAGATATATCATTCAAATTACATATAAATAAATAAATATTCCCATATATTCTAGGTCTAGGTCTAATTTTGACATGTATAAATTAGACTGTTTACATCCCACTTTGAAACAATGAAGATTTCTGACATATAGGATATTGCACTATCATTCAAACTTCTTTGTAATCAAACTCCTATCCCAAAATTACACATATGCTTTTATTTCCAAATACTTAACAAAAACATTGTGCATAAGATGGGTGAGCAAAAGCAGAAATGGAAATAGAAACCATTTGGACAGAGCAATCTGGCATGCTAAATCATTTCCTTTCCCCCTTCACAAATACAGTGACATGTACATACTAGGAAACCACAGTGCAGAAATGAGGCAGGTGTCAATGAATGAATTTACATACAAACACAGCAAATCATGCCCCACCACACAGATGGTTTGCTCTTACCTTTTTCTGACATATAGCAGATATTTCAGCTGTAAGGGGAAGGTACACAAAATATCAACAAAGAAAGAGAGCCCATTTAAAACAAGGGCAGCCAGGAAGGGTAATTTTTTTAAATCTTAGTAACACAACCCTGGTCTTGGCCACAACAGCTTTTGACTTGTCTCATAAACTATCATCTACTATTACAGGCTCTATTTTCCTCAGAAACCATGAAATATATCTCTTTTTCATCTGGTAGTGACTTCAGAGTTTTGTTTAATGGAGTTAAAAACACCCACATGCTACAAATATTTTACCTATTCTCAAGTAACTCAGTCTTTTCAGATATGATAAGAAATAAGATCTTATTAAAGTCAAACAACTTTAATCTTACCTCCTCATTTTATAAAGGGCAAAACTGAGGGCCACTGTGGTTGGATGAGGTCTTCAAGATCACACAAATATCAATGGTAAAGGCACAGGCCAGAGCTAAATCTCGAGAGTCCCTGTTTGCTGCTCTTGCCATTATACTATGACACTGGGTTGAGGGATATATTTAGAGCACCAACATGATTGGTTTGCTATGTCAAAACTGTAGGAAAAACCTTCTACCTGGTGCTACTTACACTTGAATGATCAGTTTATATCAGTCATAACTAATATAAAACCAGCTGTATGTTATTTAAGAGAACAATGAGGGTAGACCTGTTGGTAGATCAGTTGGACCAAGATTGTCAAGCTACTGTCTACTTTCTAGACTGGCTTTCATAAATTGATAATAACTCTTGTTAGTGAGTACATCAGCTATTTCCAGGAAAACTGATGCATGAGGCTACTTGAAAAAAAAATTTTAAGACTCTGTTAATATTTTCTCTAAAATGTTAAGTGTTTTAAAAAAGAACTAATACTCTATTTATACTATAGCCTATGTTACAATTTGCTTAAAAGATTAAAGGCAAATGTCTACAAATCCCTGCCTAGAACTTGTGAATTAGAAGATGTAAAATTAATGTAATTTACAATTCAATTTTTAAAATGAATGTTTATTTAATAGTGAGATATTCTAGAGTTTATCTTAAACTCTGAGGTCAGTACCATATCTCTAGATAAATAATGAAAAGTTACCAATTTTCTTCTAGAGATGAAAATTTGGATCTAGAAATTATCAGAATTCGGCAACATATCTGATATTTAAAATGTATTTTAGAATTTGACCTCATAGCACTAATAAAGTGGCCTGATTTAAACAGGGGAAAAAGTCACCTTTACCTATAAAAGCCACAATCTTTTTACAGTTATTCTTATGTAACTTTTCAAGATGTCCCTTTGGAGGGTATAGCCAATGATAGTATTTATTCATTTTACAGATGGAGAATACTTGCTTCATTTCTATCTTAAGGTTGAGAGGACCTAATACTAGAAGTTAGACTACAAAAAAATAGTGAATCATCAAAGAAATACCTTGTGTAGGAAAACAAAGTGTTTATAGAATTTAGTTCACATAGACTTTACATTGTCTTTGAAATGAGCCTTTCATTATCTACAACTGAAATCAGCCATCAAATTCTTCCTGTGTCTCTGACATGTACTCAAATGCCCTTAGCCTTTTCTACCTTCCATCTTCTCTCTGCTTTCCTGAGTACTCTGCCTTATCATTTCAGCCTCCAATCAGTGGCTGCACTACCTGCTTCTCCCACATGTAGAGGAATGTTCGCCCCTCACAGGGGACAGTCATTAGAATTCTAACACTTCATGGAGCCCTGCAATCTCGTCTTTCCATTGAGATGGGTTAGATACACAAGGGGGTCTTCAAAATGTTCATGGAAAATGCTTATTATGAAAAAAAACTATGCATGGATTTCAATTTTTTTACACCAAAATAAACTAACTATTTTAATCCCATTGTCCATGAACTACTTGAAGTGCCTTCCTAATTTATCTCCATTTTACCAATGAGGAGACTGAGTCTCAGAGCCCTTAAAAGATTTTCCCCACAAAATGTAGACCTGGTGACAAGAAAAAGGTCCGTTACTCTATTCTCTTCCAGCTGGTGTTCCTAATTCCATTTCCGATCTGGCACAGTAACATGTCACTGGCAATACCTGGTTTCTATATACAGAAAACCCTTCAAGACATCATTCATTGGGGCTTTAGTCATATGGAATTATAATTCCAACATTCATCCTTAATTTTGATAGAGATGATACCGTTTCCCTTATTATTAAATATGTGGGTATTTTATAAGCAAGACATTGATATAGTGCTTCATATCAATGAATAGTCATAGAATATAATACTTTGGTTACTGTCTTTGTAAAATAAAATAGGACAAAAGGGGATAAATCAACCATGTCATTAGTCATGATTACTCATTATTCATCCTTTCCTAAGTAAACCATACCTTGTGGCAGAAGAACATCAATCAACCACTCACTGTGGTCCCTACAAAGAAAAACAAAATTCATTTTTGAGCTTCATTGAAATACTACCCTCCAACATGAATGTTTATAAGTTGCACACTATGGCTGAAAGGCTTTTAATAGAAAGGAAGTGTAATTAAGCGCACTATCATAATAAACTTTTTAAGTGTCTAATGTATTCCAGCTAAATTATAAATTATAGGCATCTCATCATATTCAGTTATCTTTAAATGATACTTTCCAGATGCTAATTAAGCCAACCCAAATACTGCATGCTCTGTACAAAGCCGAGTGCAATTCTGGGAGACTAACAACCAAAGAGAACCCACACGATTTGTGTGTCATGTTTGGAAACCAGTTTTCTTTTACATCTATTTTTCACTGTGGCCTCTTTAACAAGATTACTTCAAAGTGGAGCTGCTTTATTATATGGGGTTGCTTTTTCATGTCACCTGGGGAAACATACGGCAACCTCTCAAAGCTAAAGTGTTTCACATGCAAGTTTGCTATACATTAAACATCAGAAAAACTAACTTGCAAGAATCACAGAGAGGCTAGTGGGTAATGCAGCCAACTGAAGTCCAAATGATTTTTCTTATCTTCTCATGGTTGCCCAGTTTTCTTTTCTTCCAAGACTCTTATACCTACCCTGCAATCCTCTCGCTGCATTCTTCACAGAGATACAACGGGGGTGGCTTATCACCCAAAGCTACCGACAGGGAAGGGTCTATACACATCTGAAACACATGAAAAGCGAGAATAAGCTCTCCTGTTCCCATGTGTCACATACCTTCCACTCTGAGCACAAACACTTCAATGATCACAGATTTTCAAAAGCTAAGTAGAATAAATATTTTTGTGAAATCTTTTCAGCCTATAACTGTTTTTCCTACACTGGCTGATGAATCCACACTGGGGATTTAAATGGGGCTTCTGTGGTTTTTCATTTCTCCTGTTAGTTGAAATTCAAGTAGCAAACAGTGTGAGGAAAATCACCCTCATTCCACACAGATTTAAAAAATCGTCTTGTTTAATGGCTGCCCAAATTGGCTATCTGTGACTTGTAATATTTCCTTCTAGAAAGTGGTAAACACAGTAATCTCTCTTTAGAGAAAGCAAAATATATGAAAAAGATTTCAGAATCATAACTGATACCAAAATTCTGGAGTAGAAAATTAAATCTAGGGCCCGCGTATGGCATAGTGGTTAAGGTGGCTGGATTCTACATGGCTGACTATGCAGTTTGAATCCCAGACCACCAGCTGGCTTGAGAAATATGCTAGGCACATACACATACTGTGTACCAGAAACCCCCAAAAGAAGGAACAAGGGAGAAGAAGGGATTATGGCATGACCATCCCCCACAAGGGGTGCTTTCTCACTTTCTTTGTTGAGCGTACGTGCCTGCCAGCAAAATTTAAAAAAAGAAAGAAAATCTAACATTGAGTGGTTCACTTTTCTTACTTTGATTCTTGATTCTGTTTCAATCATCAATCATCTAACATTTCATTTTCACATTTTTTTTCTGTACATGACCTATAATTCATTTACCCTTGCTATGCCTTGTGGTTAACCCTGGGTTTTCACCAACCTACATACACAGATGAAAAGTGTTCATTTTAGGACCAGCAGCTAGCATAATGGCTATGTTGCTGAACTCCCATGTAGCCGACCGCGGTTCAAGTCCCCGACCCAGTGGCTTAAACTCACACTGGCTGCATGTGCGTGCGTGCCCAAGATCCCAAGAGGAGAATGGAGAAGAAGGGATTGCGTAGTGGCCATCTCCCCTGGGGGGTGATTTCTCACTTTCTATCTCTCTGTCTCTCTCTGTCTTTCTGGCGAGTGCATGTGCCCTATAGCAAAAACCTCTCCCCAAAAAATAAAAAAAGTGTTCATTTCACAGTTGCTCATCAGGATATTTCAAACACCTGGACATTTTAAATCACGCAAATAAAACATTCAGATTACTATTTATTTTAAACTTCGCATTATTTTTAATTTCTCTGTTTTATCAGAATTATTTTAAATTCTGTTTCTGACTTTCAAGAAATAATCAGCGTGTAGCTAATATGCCTAATGCACAAATTCTTCTGAAACTTCACTTTGTCTTTTCTTTAGTTGTTTTCACTGATTTGAAGGAGGGAAATGACTCAAATTTAAAACCCCAAAACACTGTAATTCAAAGTTGTAACCCTGAGGATTTTCAAATGTGGGAAAAACAAGAGTTGGAATTGCCAAATTTAAATCATTACATAATCAAAATTTGTAATTTACATATTCCCTGATGCTAAGGGCCCAGTGTGAAAGTTTTCTTTATATTAACTTCATGCTTTCTTAGTTGCAAAAAGTAACTGTCTTTCGGTGTAAGTCAGAAATTGATAAATTGGTGCTGTAAATAACCAAAGAATAATACTGTAAGCTTTGTGGGCCATTCCGTTTCTGTCACAACTACTCAGCTTTGCTGTTGTGGCATGAAAGCAGTCATAGGTAACATGTAGGCAAATAAGCATAGCTGTGTTCTAATAAAACTTTATTTACGAAAACAGAGGGCCAGCTTTAGTTAAGGGCCATAGTTTACCAATCCCCTGCCTTAGAGAATTAACTGGGCTTCCAAGTATTTTACCAGGTGGACTTCAAATAGAACCAAGCAAAACCAAAAGCAGAGTGTGATTATAATAAGCTTTAAGTTCCAAAATACTTTCATCATAAGTGTTGGTTCTTATCTAAAATGTACTTTTTTGCAGCCCGTTGACACAAAAAGTGATTTTAAAAAAATCTTTTCTATTTGGCAAAATCATTAGTGCCTTGAGGTAGAATTCAATATTATGGAGATATTGTCTTTTCCCTA
>NW_006203764.1:2700922-2759498 GCF_000334495.1 Tupaia belangeri chinensis
CCCTACACCACATGTAGACCTCCTCTTGACTATCAGTACCGTACTCTTTTCTAATGAGTCATTCAACCTCTGCCAGGTAAAGGCAGTTTTTTCATTCCACACAAAAAGGTGAAACTCCTTGCGACATAAGAACTATAAAGAGTCATTAAAAATAATCTAGTTGACCTATAACCTATCAAATGTCTTAATTAACAAGACCCATGGAGTTTGTAGCTAGTTGACCTCTGAACAGGTCAGTTTATATCCATACTAATGTGCTAATATCTGGTTGCTGCATTTTAAATGATTATTTTCCTATTTATAAATATAACATATCCCCAGTGTAGAGGCTTAGGAAAATGGAAAAAGGAAAAGAAGAAAATTCATCTAACTTATTAACCTTCCATCTTGATGTAATCCCTGGTACTGGATTTTTTTTCACTATGAATATTAATATACATACATATACATAATTTTAAAACTAAGTTGGCATCATACCATACAATTTCATAGCTTTCCTTTTCACTTAACATGATTATGTAAGCATCTGAAGGTTGGGTACCCTTGTTGTGTAGAGGATGGTGTAGGTTTGGGAACTTTCCCTCTGTAAGGAAAGAACGCTACTGAGCCAGACTGGCTATAACACAAAAATTGCCCCTGAACAGGAAACATTAACAAGAATGAAACCTTCCTGGAATGTGTAGAGCAAAATCAGAAGAGGAAGCTCTTGAAGAAAAGGGGAGTTCAGAAAGTAAGTTTGTAAGGGTGATGGAATGTCTTGGAACTAGATGGAGGTGGTAAATGTACTAAACGTCACTGAATTGTTAACTGTAAAATTATTAACTTTATGTTATGTAAATGTCACCTTAATTATTCTAAAAAATGGAAGAAAGTAGCATGAGTTGGCCTATCCTGAGGACTGGCTATCAGGAGAAATGCAAAACTAATGCAGATGTGGACTGGGCTGTTTGACTAGAAGAGAAGGAGAAAAATCTAATTCATGATGATTTTTTAAGTAGGAGGCCAGAAAGTATTATTAATCAGGAGAATGCAGTCTGACAGAAAATGAAGGAAAAAGTAACTGGAGAAACCAGGCAGAAAGGACATCCTTCTTACTTGGGTGAACCAAAAGAGGAAGCTGTAACTAAGGGAGGGAGAAAAAAGGAAGACTATAGAAACAAAAGTAAGGGAAAGCTGCTTGAGTTACCTGTATATTCTGGTTATCAGTCCCTTATCTGACACATAGTTTACAAAAATATTTTCCCATTCTGAGGGCTGTCGATTCACACTAATTATTGTGTCTTTTGCCATGCAGAAACTTCTTTATTTCATGTAATCCCACTTGTCTATTTTGGGGATTATTGCCTTTGCTTGGGGGGGGGGGTTCTTATTTCAGAAGTCTGTCTGCCCTAATGTCTCCCAGAGTTTCCCCCGTGTTTTCTGGCAGTAGTTTTATAGTTTGAGGTCTTAGGTTTAGATTTTTGATCCACTTTGAGTTGATGTTTGTCAATGGTGAGAGGTAGGGGTTCAGATTCATCTTTCTGCAGGGTCAACTGGACTGGTGAGAAATGTATACATGTTGGAATATTCACTTTGCAAGCTAAGTGACATATGTGATTGAATGTATAAAAGAAATTGAAATAAAAATATATTAAAAATAAAATAAAAATTGAATGAAGAAAAAAATGTAAGGAAACCATGAAGGTTACATCACAATGAAGAAAAGAGCCAAATTCCATAAATAATAAGTGAACTCCCAATATATCAAAAAATCCTCACCCAAAACAAAAGGACCTTTGAACCTCAAATGTCCACTGAAGTTCAACAGGTGTGCACAGAGTAGAATGAGAGAGGCCTATGCTTCCATTCCAGACCTCTTTCTCAACATAAATTTATTCCACCTGTCTTCATCAGAAGCAGAGGTTAAATATAATAGCATCTGAATGGTCTTTGTTAGTAGATTATATTGTTAAAAGAAAAATAACTTAGTAGAGTTGTAATTGAGTACATTTTGACATGATTTAAACTGGGCAGTTGTCTTTGGACTTTTGGACAACTCTGGCTAACCTTCTGGTCAAGTTGATATTTAAGTTTTGGAAAAGGAAAGACATGTAGGGAACAGAATGTGACATACAAAAACAAAAGTGAAGGAATGAGGTGGGGAAACAATTTGGGTTGGTTACATTTTGAAGTTTGTCTGTATGAACACAGTATAAAAGGCAGAATGTCTATAACTGATTGAAGCCTAGCTGCTGTGATTGGCTGTAACTTAGCAACCAGCTCAGAAAAAACAGCTTAACATGTACTATTTCAGCTTATTCATATGAATCTAAATGTGGCCTTTTTAGGCCAAAATAACAATTCCCCCCCCTCTTTTGGTCAGCCTCTTAAATGTTTGAGAGACTAAAACTTAGGGCATTTTTGTCACTTTTTGTCACTATTATAAATGACTTTTTTTGTGTTTTTAGAGTAGGAATCATAAGGTTTTTTGGGGTCTTACAAGTCACAATTTATATAAGTTGAACATGATGTCTTATAGGTTAAACAGGTCTTTTTTTGTGCTTTTACTGATTTGGCTGAAATAATGCTATTTAGTATTTGATGGATGCTTGCACACAAAGTATTTAGGACTTGAGAGGATAGAATACACTAGGAGGACTAATGGATGATTAACGTGTAACTTTTTTTTTTTTTTTGAGAGGTTTTTGCTATAGGGCGTGTGCGCTCGCCAAACAGACAGAGACAGAGAGATAGAAAGCGAGAAATCATCCCCAGGGGGGATGGCCATGCCACAATTCCTTCTCCTCCATTCTCCTCTTGGGATCTTGGGCACCCACACACACGTGCCTGGCGTGAGTTTAAGCCACCGGGTCCGGGACTCGAACTGCCGTCGACTACGTGGGAGTCCAGCAATATAGCTATTACGCTAACTGCTGGTCCCAACATGTAACTTTTTAATGAAAGTTTTTATGAAAAAAGTTGAACTGAATTAAATAGGTTAAGGTTTAGGCAACATAGGCAATTTAATAGTATGGAGTCTAGTAGTTTATTATTATTGTTTGGAGCATGATGATGATTGAAGACTATAGCTTTTTGTAAAATGGCCTGATGTAAAAAAGTATTTATTTTTGTCATTATTTTGTTAATACAAGTCATAGTAGAGGGCTAATAGAAGAAATAAAATATTAAAATTTTTGAAACATTTAAATCTTTTGTATTTACTATTTTTTAAAGAATTACTTAACTTGATTGTTTATTTTAATTTGACTAGAGAGGGACACAGTGAGAGAGCAAGAGAAAGAGAGAGAGAGAGAGAGAGAAAGAAACCTGCCAGGCCTGGTCCTCAAACCACAGTCAGCCATGTGGGAGACTAGCGCACTTAACCACCACACCACCTGCTGATCCCAGTGTTTACTATTTACTGCTATTGTAAACCAACTATCAGTTATTTTAGTAAATACATTATTGTTTTTTAATTTGACTGAGTTAGGTATTAAATACAAGCCTCTAACTTGAACAAAAAGACTTAAAGCTGGATGATATTTCATTAAGGTTTTTTTGTTGTTGTTGTTAAACTTGTGTGTTATTTATTTATTTTATGGAGGGTGGCTTTTACCCACCTGAAATTTTAGGAGGTCTTATTGGCTATAAATTTTGAAATTTTTTTTGGGGGGGGCCTATGGATAACCTTTAAATATAATTGGTATTTTATTACTGCCAAAAATAAATTTTTAGGAACTTTACTGAAATTTTTTTGTATTGATCCATAAATTTAACGATTGTGTTGGCTTTGTGTTAGGACATAAGTTTAAATTAAAGTTATCTATTGATTATGGTCTCATGGATTTTTTAGTAGAGAAGAGGAAAGAATTAAGACAATAGGAATTGAGATTAAAAAAAAGTTTTTATGATGGCAGAGAAGTTTTGATTTGTGATATTTGGGCATAGCTGTCTAGCTGTTCAAGATTTGTCTTGAATGAAGGATTTTTTTTTTTTGGTCCATTTTATCTTAAAGTCCCTAATAGGTGCATAGGTGCACAATTTTTAAAATTTAAAGTAGTTTTTTTGAGTTGTGAATTTAGAATTTGTTTTTGCAGTTTTACTGTACTGTGAGTGGTGAGAAGAATTTGGTATGATGTTTTTTAACAGGGCTCATAGGCAGTCATTTTTGGCTATCATTTTTAGCTACTATGGACCATGAAGGTCTTGTCTTTAGTCAGTGAATTACAAACAGCATTTTTAATCTGGTGAAAAATATACTTTGGCATAGTGTATTAAAGCCTGGCAAAGTTTAGTCACTTTAGATTTTTTCGAGGAATGTCTAATAAGAGAAACACAGTTTTAAATAATTTTTTGACTACTGTCATAGCATTTTTTTAAATGGGAAAGTCTCTGTACAAATAAATATGTAATGAAAATGACAATGAGTGATTTTTTTATAATATTTAAATGGCATATTAGATAGTAGAAATGTACTTGTAGTTTTTACTTTCTTTGTTAAGTTGCCAGACTAAATATTGGCTGTAAGACATTTTAGCAATTTTAGAGTAGTCACTATGTTAATGTAATGTACAAAATATTATTTTTTTAATTTGGATTTTTTTTTAATTTCGTCACTCACAGAGTACAGAGGATTTAAATAATAAGCTATAAGGAGAACTCAGGAGGAACTAGTTGGCCATTCATAGGCTCTCTATGAGGTTATGTTTACTATTAGATTTATATTTTTATATTAATTTTTTTCTTTTTAATTTAGATGTATAGTATTGTTTATTAAATAGATTGACATATGTAATTTGACTTAGATTAATGTTATGGAAATATTTAAATTACAAACTTTAACAATTTATACTTGATTTCATACAGCAGGCCAGGAAGTGATATATAGTTAGACAAGTTTGGTATTGGCTGACTTAGCACGTAATTGTGTCAAACTATTTTTTCACTTTTGACTAATTTTGATTTTGTATAATGGTTGACTTAGTAGTTTAGAAAACTAATTAGTTTTTTATAGAAGCTGGAAATTTTTACTCAGAGTAATGATTAGATTGTTAGAAACTTATACATACAAGAGTAATTTTTAATGAATTTTTTAAAAATATATAACACTTTAAGATTAGAGTCATTTAGGAGTCAGCAGGTGGCATGGTGATGAAGGCATTGGATTCTCACATGGCCAACCACAGTTTGAGTACAGACCTGGCGGCTTGCTTTTCCCTCCCTCTCTTTCACTCGCTCACGCTGTCCCTCTCTGATAAAATAAAAATAAGTAAGTAAATAAAGTTAAATAAAATAATTTTTTAAGTTTATAGTCATTTGAAAAAAAGCTTTTTAGAAAAGCATTAAGCAAAGCAATTAACTATGGTCAATAAGGCTTGAACTAATTATAGTTAAAGATCTGACAAGAGTTTATAACTGAAAAAGAACTAAAAAATAGAAATTTAGGAAAATTAGTCTTATTTAACAGGACTTAAAACTTTTTTTAACTATTTTGTCTCAATTATTGGTGAGAAACAAAATATTAGAGAAGGCTAGTCATTAATTTAATTTTTTTGTTGGTCAGATATTTACCATGTAACATAACATATAAATATTAACGATTTTATTAAACCAATTACATTAAAACAAATATTTTTGTTTCATTAATAAATTTCTGAACAAAATAAATGTTGGAAACTTGTATTTTGAAGAGTCTTACCTATTCAATTTATTTTTACTATATTTGAACCCAGCTTATTTGTCAAAGATTTTAAGTCAAATGAACTTGGAAAGTATTTAATTTGTATGAGTACTCTTTTTATAAATTGAATGAATTTCTTATTATATAGATATACAACATACTACATAACATGTATGTATGTAAACACACACGCAAATAAAATATTTTAGTTTTTTGAAAAGCTTTTTATGCTCCCACCCAAAAAAAAAAAAAATGAGAATGCTTTATATATTAACCATTCTGAGACTTTACAGGTACTTTTTTTTAACTGAGGATCTAAAAGTGTCTTGATTAGCTCTACCCTGGGTTTTGTAACTATGTTAATTATTTTTTTTAACCTCCCCTTGTAAAGAACTGAAAAGGATCATTCTTTTTTTACTTGTCTAGAATAGAAACTGCTTAATGCTGTGACTGATTTTTGAGGTAATTAAATATTTTTAGAGTCTATTAAAACAATGAATAACTTGCTTTTACTTTTGTATATACATTTAATACTAAATATTTTAGCATTACTGTTTAATTGTTAATTTTGCCATTCATTGTTCTAACCTTAAGTATTTATTTAATAGGTACAATTTATAGGTTAAACAAGGTAGAAAGTTTGTATTTTAAAGGCATATAATAGAATATAGGATGGTTAAAGTTGAGCATGTTCTGTAAATAATTGTCAGAGGGCAGATGTTTTTGTTAGACTAGGAAGGACAAGTGTTCTCAATGGGAACGGGTCACAGCAATTTGTCTTTCTTTGATTTTTAATAGTGGAGGTTTGGGGGCATTAAGATTTTTAAATAGACCAGTAATTTGTCAAAAAGTTGTATTTTTGAAGACTAATTTCATTGATATGTGGTCTTTAATACTCAGCACACTTTAAAATTAATTACTGAATTTAAGGTGGAGCCCATTATTGAAGGCAAAGGAAAGCATTTTTAATGCTTGGAATTCAGTGTGGATATTGCTGAACAAGAAAGAATCCAATCTGACTTTGTAGGCGTATTTCAAACTGTTTTAATAATTTTTTTTTTATTTAGCTTTTTGTTGTTGTTTTTAGCAGGATAGTAACAAAGCAAAACCTCTGGCAGAAGTGGTTTTTTTTTATGTCACTTAAGCTTATTATTTATTTTTTATAGAGTCTTAAAAGAGATAAAATTAAATTTTCTGAAAGTTTTTGCATATTAATGGGCATTCTGGGGTGAACTTAAATTGGGAACCCATAATTTTAATGATGCTTTTTAAAGAGTGACTTTGTTTATATAGAATGTTTTTTTTAATGGCCACAGTAACTTTAAATTACATTATTAAGATTTTATCATTTTGGGGGACCAGCTATGTCACTGGACTCCCATATAGTTGACTGCAGTTCAAGTCCTGGACCCAGTGGCTTAAACTCACACCAGGTACGCGTGCATGCATGCTCAAGATTCTGAGAAGAGAGTGGAGGAGAAAGGATTGTGACATGGCCATCCCCTCGGGGGGTGATTTCTTGCTTTCTGACTCTCTGTCTCTCTCTGGCTTTCTGCCAAGTGCACGTGCCCTATAGCCAAAACCTCATTCATATATATATATATATATATCATCATTTTTTAGAATATTGGCTCTTTCAGAAAGTAGTTTGATTTTTAGAATTAGGAATTCTATTTTTATGTAAATTTTGAGTCTCTTTAAGCTAAGAAAAACTTAAGTAGGAAATAATTTATTTTGGCATAGGTGCTGAGCTTTCCTTGACCAATTTAGCCAATGATCTTTTTTAAGTATGTAAAAAATAAATAAATAAAAATAGGGAACCAGCAGTTAGCATAATGGCTATGTCACTGGACTCCCACGTAGTCGACCGCGGTTCGTGTCCTGGCCCCGGTAGCTTAAAATTCACACCGGGCGCGTGTGTGTGTGTGCCCAAGATCTCAAGAGGAGAATGGAGGAGAAGGGATTGTGGCATGACCATCCCCCCTGGGGGGTGATTTCTCGCTTTCTGTCCCTCTGTCTCTGTCTGACTGGCGAGTGCATGCTCCCTATAGGCAAAACCTCTCCAAAAAATAAATAAATAAAAATAAAAATAAATAAAAGAACAGAAACTAAAAAATTTTGTGAGAAAAAAAAACTTTTTAACCTAAAATTCTGTTGCATCCACCACGGTAATAGCTACTTTTTGCTATTTTTTCCTGTCCCAGTCTGACAACTGGGTCCAATCCAGTTAATTATCTAATCTAATGTAATTCTGGACCCAGCCCAGTTTTTGTTGCCACTCTAAAGCTGGTTTGGACTAAAATTTGCTCATATAAAACTCAGAGAGCTCTAAACACAAATCTGCAGAGCTCAAATTTGAGAGAGAACTTATTCATAATCCTCAGTTGCTGTAAGAGAGCAATAGACAACAAAGGATCCCACAGGTACCTCACTTGGTTACCTGCTGCTCTTGGGGGATCATTGGAAGCACTGCTTTAGCTCCCACTTCTGACACCAAACTGGTAAAAGAAGAATAAACTAATTTAATAGAGTAGCGTTTTAATTGAGCAAATCTTAACATGATTTAAATTGGGCAGTTGTCCTCAGACTTCCAGACAACGCTGGCTAGTCTTGTGGCCAACTTGGTATTTAAGTTCTGGAAAAGAAAAGTGACATGTGCATGACATACAAAAATGAAAATGAAGGAATGAGGTAAGGAAACAATTTAGGCTGGTTACATTTTGAAATTTGTCTGTAATAACACAGCTTAAAATGTGGGATGCCTGTGATTGCCTGAGGCCTAGGTGCTGTGATTGGCTATAACTTAGCAACCAGCTTAGAAAAACAGCTTAAAATGTATGATTTCAGCTTATTTATTGGAATCTAAGTGTGGGAGTGCAACAGCCCTTTTAGACCAAAATAGTTTAATTTAACAATATCTAGATAACCATGTTATTATTGACATTCCTCTGTCACTTTTGGTATATAAAGCATATTTAGATTGCTTTTTTATTTGGTAGATCACATTTCACCTCTTCTACTTTGTTTCCAGGAAGTAATAGTATTAATTTTATATTATTTGGTAATCTATATAGTCTATCTATTTTTAGAACAAAGGAGGTAAACTCTCCTGACACCAGACCTCTGGACCCTGATAACTTCAGCTACCTCCCACTCTTCATAATATAAAAATTAACTCTTATAAACTCAGACACAGCTCTATCCAGCCAAGTGTTTTATAGCCAACAAATATGCATAAACAATTTTGTCAAAAGATATGATTATTTTTCTTAACCTTCAACTTCCAAGATTCAAAGTTATAATAGAACAAAACTAATTTCATGTGGTTAGAAGAGAATGAGATTGAGAGGCAGAGTACCTGGTTCTGTCTTCAGTTCTGACACTAACTGGTTGTGTGATCTTAGGGGAGTAACTTAATCCTCCTAAACCACTATTTGCTAACTTCTAATGTAATTTTCATGTGTATGCTGTCCAAACACTTCTCAGTCATTTTAACTAAGTCATATCTATAAACAGAACTGACTTAACGATTTAATCTGTCTTTGTCCTATAACTCTTAAATTTGCATATTCATACACTGGATACCCCTTGATTTGTAGCACACACAGGAAAACAGGTGAAAAGTCCATTTTCCTGAGTTCATTAGTCAGCTCAGATAGCAGTCATTTAAGGACTATGTGAATGTTTCACCAGTATTTTTCTGATTATCAGCTAAGTGCTACACAACACTAAGCTTGAACTCACAGTCCAAACCTGATGATACAATCATTCATTGTTCTGTTTGATCCAATCTGCCAATGTACAATCAGATTAAACATAGAGATGCTTGAGATTACTACAGAGCATAGGTCTTTTGCAATCAAGTCCATTTCACTCAGCAATTTGCTATTGATAATTAGACTACAGACAATATAATATGGCACTAGATCTAAGAACACACAGTACCTTCACGGCTGGTTTGTTAATTGCATTGTGGCATTCAATATGCTGGCAGTGGATGGGATTCCAAGCTGTAAAGCAAAGCACAGTTGATGAATACTTCTCAACTGAAGTTTTTCATGCTCTAGTATACTTCACTAGTCTTCTTTTTCCTGCATAAAACCATCATCAGAAGACTTCCTAACAGAGCCAGTTTTTAATCTATGGAAAAATTTTAAATACAGCAAAGCTATCACAGCTCTATCCATTTTCCCACATGGAGAGACAAGCCAAAGTAAGGTGGTGCACTTAGTGTCATATTATCTCACAATGGTATACTATTAATAAGTTTTACAACTATGGTTTCACTTGATTTCCCAACAACTCTGTAGGGTAGATACAGAAGATTGGCAATCTCTTTTCATATAAATTAAAACTAAAACATCAAAGTAACTTGATATGGTCACAGAGTTGGTAAATAACAAACTGGGACTAGACTTTCTTGGATCTCAACACTCTGCTCTTTTCACAATAATATACTGTGATAAACAGCCTAGCTTTTGAGTACCAAGAAGCATTTCAAATTGCTTGTAACTGAAATTTGGCATCTGCCACAATTCTGTCTACTAAATCATTCCCATCAAATATGGAGACTGAAAAGATGAGGTTTTTGCCCAAATGAAGTGCATCTGCATCTCTCTGTCAAACATGATCCATATACTAAACTTCTGCTAGTTAGATATTACCCAACTCAACTCAGTATACACATAGAATAAAAACAAGAACCAAGTGACTTAGGATAAGAATCACACCAGTAATTATCATCTAGATTATGCTTTAACTCAAAGCACTTAACTAACAATATGCCATCATTAAAAAGTAATAGGTTTATAGGACTGAAAGGAGGACATTTTGCTAAAGTGCCATGTTCTAAACAAAAAGATTGACCTAATATATAAGAATTTGAAGATGAAAGACTATTCTTCCTCAATTACACATCCAATTATAATACAAAAATGTTTACTACTAATCATCCAGAGCTAATTTATGTTCTATTTTATAAAATTATTTTATCTTGGAGTATCCAAACTTCACATCTATCCTCCTGCTACATCAGCTAAAACGCTATGTGTCTAGCTGGAGATTCAGAAATATAAGGATAAAAGAGTCATTAAACCCTTAAAAATATGCAAGAGATCTATTTATTTACAAAGACCAGAAGTACAGCCCAGAAACCACTACCCTAAACATACATAGCATATTGATTATATTTTGAGAGAAATAAGAAATGAATAAGTAAATGAATAAACTAATGAAGAAATAATTCAGAAATAGGCATTTTATGACTATAAGATTTATTTCAATTGCATAGTAAAATTAAGATGAATATAAAGAATGGCAATAAGTTTTCTTATGCAATTAGAGAAACTTAAAGAAAAAGATGGTCTCTAACCAGTATATTAACTTCAACTACATGGACCATCTGTCTCATTTTTCTAATCCCAAACTCATAAGAGCCATAACTAATTCATTACAGCAATCCTCTCTTCTGAATCCAAAACTGGCCTTAGGATTCTTCTTACCACTAAACTCCAAGCAGTCACCACTAATCAAAGCAGAGTTGGCATACAAGAGAAAATATGCTATCTGTCTCTAAATAAGTATATTGTAAAAATATTTGCAGATTTCCCTGTAAGTATTAAGCGCTTTACACTTATAGACAGGAGTAATATTCAAAATATGTAAGTCTTATGGTGAAGGTACAAACAAATCAGAAGCTGCATCAGCTATAGCACTGGGGCAGGGCTCTAAAGACTCTTTCTCTACCAGAAATTAATGCTTTTTATGCAGGTGTGTGGACACATTCAGTAAGTCCATCTCCTGTAACGTTTGATTTCATTTTTTACTGAGTGTCACTGAGTTAAGAACAGACTGTAGGACATTTTATTTAAGTTCGTTCAAGCAACACTAGATTTAAGGTAACTACAATAGCATTTTTTGGCTTTTGCTAGGTACCAAAAATTACTTGTAAGGTTTTAAAAATATGATGTCTGGAACTCATGTTAGAGATATAGAATCAAAATTTCTGAGAGTATCATAGGTATTTTTAATTTGGAAAAGCACTATGACAGATTTTTATATAAAGGCAATCAATATACCTTATCTTGTGGCAAATATAGTAATGATAGATACACTTTCAAAAATAATAACAAAAAATATAGCATAGAAACACAGCAGACCAGACTTCTGCATACGACCATGATGGAATAGACTTCCATTGTGAACAGGTAGAAAACTGAAAAACATATATGACACAGCTAGTTTAACAAATTAGACTGCAGGTGGTACAGGACAGTAATTCATGAGAGAAGAGAAACAATGCACTGAGTCCCCCAGTTAGCCTGGAAGCAATTTCTGGAAGCAATTCCTGGAAGCAATTTCTGTCCTTGATCCAAAAAGGGGAAAGATAAGCAGAGAATGGATTCGTTGAGTTATGGGGATAGAAATTGGAGTTTGGAAAGACAAGGTAATTTGCTGGGGGAAAAAAGAAGCTTTGCAAAGAAAGAGCTCCAGAAAACTGAATGGGAGTCTTTTTGAGTTTTGGCTTTATACTAAGCTGAATAAGTATAAAGTAAAACTCCATAAGGCTGTATAGAGAAAAACTGTGAAGCATCTGTAAAGCTATACAATCCCTAAGGCTCATAAAGGGCTGGGAGACATTTCAGTTCCAACTATTCAAACAGAAGGAACTCAATGAACATCTAGGACAATCAATAGAGATCCTAGGATGGTCAGATCTTAGTAATGAAGCCAAACTAACAATAGGAAAAAGGTACTCTAGGTTCACCCTAACAAAGCCTATGAAAGGGTCAAGCTGACCCTCAAGTAACAAACTTTGACAAACTATAATTGAAGAAAAAAAATCCAGACACTCGATAATGTAATATTAATGAAATACAACAACAACTTCAAAAATTACTTAAGATTTGAAAAGGGGGAAAAAATGTTACTCATAACTGGGGGAGGGGGAAAATGATCAATATAAACAAACTCAGAAATTACGGAAATGAGGTAGTTAGCAAATAAAGACTTTAAAGCAACTATTATAAACATATTCAAAGGAAAAGATAATGAAAATAGAAATGAAAGATATAAGGGGATTTCAGAAAGTTTGTGGTAAGATGGAATTAAAGTACAAGTTTATTTTAGTACCAAAGAAATTTAAATCTATGTGTAGTTCTTTTATAATATATATTTTCCCATGAACATTTTGAAGACCCCTTCATAAAAGAAAATAATTAAATGGGATTTCTAAAAATTAAAACTACAATATCTGAAATAAAAAAAATTCACTGAATAGACTTAATAGTAGATTAGATAATGCAGAAGAAAACATCAGTGAATTAAGAGACAAAATAGAAACTAGGAAAACTGAAATATTGAAAGAAAAATGAACTGAGCTTCATTGAGCTGTGGGAAAGTTTCAGGCAATATAAAATACATGTGATTAAAAGCATAGAAGGAGCAGAAGGGGAAGTAGTTGAAGGAATAAAGACCAAATTTTTTCAAGTTTGATGAAAACTATCAACCCACAGATCCAAGAAACTCAACAAATCCTAGGCAAGATTAAAAACAAAGATAATCATTGTAATCAAATTGATGAAAATAAATGATAAGGAGAAAAACTTAAAAAGCAGCCATGAAAAAAAAAAAGACACATTACTTACAGGGAAACAAAGATAAGAATGATCGCTGATTTCTTGTCAGAAACAATGCAAGCCAGAAGACAATGGAACGACATCTTTAATAGGCTGAAAGAAAAAAACTGTCAACCTACAATTCTATACCCAGTAAAAATATCCTTCAAAAATGATTATGAAATAAAGACTATTTGAAGACAAACATGAGATAAGAAAATTTGTTGCCAGCTAAGCTCCACTACAAGAAATGTTAAAGGAAGTTCTCAGGCTGAAGGAAAATGATACCAGATAGAAGCTCAAACCTACACAAAAGAATAAAGAGTGCTGGACATGGTAAATACTGTAGATAACTACAAATCTTTTGTACTCACATTAACATGTTGCAAAATGACGATTGATTATTTAAAGCAAAAAAAAAAAAAGAATGAAAAGAATTTTCATATCTAAAAAAAATTTTCAATTGTAAATAAAAGACAAATTACCAATGTCAGGAATGAAAAATAGGTCATCACTACAGATCGTACAGAAATGCCAATACATAAAATGTTCACATTCATCAAAAAACTCATGCCAGGTGCGTGTGTATGTGTGCCCAAGATCCCATGAGAAGAATGGAGAAGAAGGGATTGTGGCATGGCCATGTCTCCTGGGGCGTGATTTCTCACTTTCTGTCTCTCTGTCTCTCTCTGTCTTTCTGGCAAGTGCACATGCCCTAGAGCAAAAACCTCTCCAAAAAAAACTAATATAAAAGAAGGCAGGATATAAAAAAAATAATAGATGGGGCAAACAGAAAACAAGTATAACATGATAGACCACAGCCCAATGATACTTAATTACATTGAATGCAAATGGTTCAAAAAGAATTACATTAATGAAAATGGTCTAAAAGACAAAAACTGTCCAATAGGACTTAAATATTTATTAAAAATCATGATCCAATTATATGCTACCTGTGAGAATCAGAGAAGAAATCTAAAACACAGATAAGTTAAAGTTATATTATGCCAATAGTAATCATAAGAAAGCTGGAGGTCTATATAAATATGAGAGAAATAGACTCCAGAACAAAGAATATTACCAGAAATGAAGTAAATTTCACAATGATGAAAAGATCAATTCAACAAGAAAGCAAACATCATAAATGTGTACATCTATTAAGCTGGTAGAACTAAAAGGAGAAATAAGTCCATAACCAGATTTATAAATTTTAACAATCTTCTCTCAGTAGTTGATAAAAACAAGTAGGCAGGAAATCAGTAAAGATGTAAGACTTGAATAAGACTCTCAAACTTAACCAAACTGATAATAGAAATCTCTATCCAAGCATGGGAACAAACATTGCTTTCAAATACATGTGCAATACTTCCTAAGTTAAACAATATTCTAGCCCATAAAATAAATCTCAAAAGTTTAGATGAAAACATAACAGACAAAACAAACTCATGGGATGCAATTAAAGAATGTCTACAGAGAAATTTATATCTTTTAACTTTTATATTATAAAATAAATACAAACGGTTTAAAATAAATTATTTGTGTCTGCCTTAAGAATATAGAAAAAGAACAATTTGGGAGCAGCAGATAGTGTAGTGGTTACATTGCTGAATTCCCATGTAGTGGACCATGGTTCAAGTCCTGGACCCAGTGGCTTAAAACCCACTAGGTACATGTGCCTGCATACTCAGAATCCCAAGAGAATGGAGGAGAAGGAATTGCAGCATGGCTATCCTCCCTGGGGGACAACTTCTCACTTCCTGTTTCTCTTTCTCTCTCTCTCTCTCTCTCTCTCTCTCTCTCTCTCTCTCTCTCTCTCTCTCTCATGCCCTGTAGCAAAATAATCTCTTTAAAAAAAAGAACAATCTAAATTCAATGTTAGCAGGAAGAAGATAATAAAAATTGAAGCAGAAACCATTTAAATTAAAAAAAATCAATAGGGAAAGTCAATAAAATCAAAAGAGATTCTTTGGAAAGGCTGAAACAGTTAATAAGACCCTTACCCAGTATGATGACGAAAAGAAATAGAACTAAAACACAAATTACCAATGTCAGGAATGAAAGATAGTCTATCACTACAAACCATACAGAAATGCCAATACATAAAATGTTCACATTCCTCAAAAAACACAAATCACAAAATATACCTTAATAAAAAGTAGAAATAATAGCTTCATATCTATTAAATAAATTAAATTCATAATAAAATTAATAAAATAATTTAAATTCACTTATAATTCATAATATAAAATTTGTAAATCTATAACATACAATTCAAGACATTAAAACCAATCAATAAAGAAAATTCCCAATTTCAAATGGCTTTCATTGGTGAATTAACCATTTAAGGAATAAATAACACAAATCCTACATAAACTCTTAGAAAACAGAAGAGGAGGAAAAATATTCTAAACCCATTATATGACGTTATCATTACTCTGTAAATTAAACCAGTTGAAGACTATATATTAAAAATAAACTAGATTGGGGCCAGCAGGCGGTGTGGTGGTTAATGCAATGAACTCCCACAAGGCAACTGCAGATTGAGTCCTGGACCTAGTGGCATAAAACTCACACCAGGCACATGTGCATGTGTGCCCAAAGTCCTAAGATGAAAAAGAATGAGAAGGGATTATGGTGTGGCCATCCTCTATATGGGATCATTTCTCACTTTTCCTCTCTCCGTCTCTGTCTCTTTCTCTCTCTCTCTCTCTCTCTCTCTCTCTGGTGGGTACACCTACTCTGTGGAAAAAAGAGAAAGAGAGAGAGAGAGAACTAGATCAATATCCCTCACAAATGTAAGAGCACGAACATTTATTAAAAGCATGAAAGAATAAAGCTGGCAACAAATAACCACATGGAGTTTATTCCAAGAATGCAAGGTTGGCTTAACACTTCCAATTAAATCAATATGATTTACCATATTAACAGAATAAAGAGAAAATGATATAGCCATCTCAATAAAAATAGAAAATGCAGGGACTAGCAGATGGCATAGGGGTTATGCTGCTGGATTCCCATGTAGTTGACCATGGTTAGAATCCCAGACCCGGTGGCTTAAAACTTAACACCAGATGTGTGTGTGTCCATGCCCAAAATCCCAAGAGGAGATTGGAGGAGAAGGGCTTGTGGCATGGTCATCCCTCCAAGGGGTGATTTCTTACTTTCTGTCTCTGCATTTCTCTGGCAAGCATACACATCCCATAGCAAAAATCTCTCTCTAAAAAAATAGAAAGAAAGAAAGAAAGAAAGAGAAAAAGAAAATGTATTTGACCCAAACTGACATTCATTCACGATTAAAACTCTCAGCAAACAGACAGGAACTTCCTTAGTCTAATAAAGAAGCTTCTAAGGCAAACCTACAGCAGACATCATATTTAATGGTGAAAGCCTAAATACTCTTCCCTACAGATTGGTAGAAAAAAACAAGAATTTTCACTCTAAACACTGTTTTCAACACTGAACTGGATATATAAAGTAATTCAATGAAAGAAAAGAGAGAAAGGAAGGAAGAAGGGAGAGAGAGTGGGAGAAAAGAAAAGAATGAAGAAAGGGAGGTATACAAATTAGAAAAGAAGAATTTAAAAATTATTTGCAGAAAGCATAAAAATCTTAAGACTCTCACCGAAAAACAGCAAAAAAAAACCTAATACATAAATTTAGCAAGGTTGCAAGATACAAAGTAGATACATATAAACCAATTGTATTTCTATATAGTAGCAATAAATTAGAATATTTGAATTTTTAGGTGCTACTTACAAATAGCATCCAAAACTATAAAATACTTAGTAGTATGTTTAACAAAATATGTACTAGATCTATATACTAAAAACTTGCAAATATCACTGAAAATAATTAAAAAGACCAAAATAAACAATAAATAGAGAATGCTCATGGATCATAATATTCAATATTAAACTGTCCATTTTCACCAAATTAAACTATATATTCAATGTACTCCCATTCAAAATCCAATAAGATTGTTATGTAGAAATAGCAAGATGATAATAAAGTTTATGTAAAAATGTAATGGTACTGAAATAGCCAAAATTTTTTGAAAAAAAAAATTTAGAATTACACCACATGATTTCAAGATATACTACAAAGCTACAATAACCATCATGTAATATTCATGTAGAGATAGACAGTGGGATAAAATAGAGTCTAGAAATAGACACACTAGTATGATGCCAATTATTTTTCAACAGAAAACACAAATTCAATTTGGAAAGGATAATCTTTTCTACAAGTTAAACTGAAACAACTGGATATAGGAAAAATAATTCAACCCTTACTGTTCTCCATCTACAAAAATAATTCCAGTGGAGTGTATGCTTAAATGTAAAATTTTAAACTATAAAACACCTAGAAGCACATAATTTTGTTACATCCTTAAGAGAGACAAAAGTCCTAAGAGAAAAGCCGATATATTTCAATTCAATTGAAAACTTTTGCTATTTGTTTCTTTAAAAGAATTATTTTATTTAATTTTATTATTATCTTCTAATTTGACCAAAAAGAGACAGAGATAGAGAGAAAGTGAAAAAGCAAGTTGCCAGGTCCAGGACTTGAACCATGATTGGATATGTAGAAGTCTTGCGTCCCAACTGCCATACCACCTGCCAGCCCTCACTTTCACTGTCATCTTTTCATAGATGGTTTTTCTTCTTCTTCTCCTTCTTCTTCTTTTTCTTCTTCTTTTTTTTTTTTTTTTTTTTTGGAGAGGTTTTTGCTATAGGGCGCGTATGCTCACCAGAAAGACAGAGAGAGACAGAGAGATAGAAAGCAAGAAATCACCCCCCAGGGGGGATGGCCACACCACAGTCCTTTCTCCTCCATTCCCCTCTCAGGATCTTGGGCACGCATGCACATGTGCCCAGCATGAGTTTAAGCCACCGGGTCCGGGACTCGAACTGTGGTCAGCTACATGAGAGTTCAGTGACATAGCCATTATGCTAATTGCTGGCCTCAGAAAGTGTTGCTATTTAAAATACTTATAAAGTCCCTAACTGAGAGAACATATTCAGAATATATTGACAAAAGTAATATTTTGAACATATAAGGTAAAAATATAAGCACCTCAATTTTAAAGTGGGGCATAAAACTTCACTCATAACTTCACACACATAGAAAACAATATACAAATGGCTATTAAGCACCCTAGAAAATGGTCACTATCATTATTCATCAGGGAATGCAAATTAGACACCAATGTGATACTACTACACGGCCATCAGAGTGTCTAACATTAGAGTTAACAGCAGGTGGTGTGGAGATTAAGGTGACTGGATCCATGGCTGAATGCATGGTTCAAGTCCCAGGCTTGGTAGCTTAAAAAACACATTGGGCAACCATCCATGCATACTCAAAATCCAAGAGGAAAACAGAGAAGGGACTGCAACATGGCTATCCTCCGGGGTGGGCGGTGATTTCTCACTTTCCTTCTCCCCTCCCACATCCATGAGTGCCTACACCCTAAGCAAACAAACAAGAAGATACCCAACATTGAAAAAAAAAGGACAATTCTGAGGGTTGAGAAAAAATGAGACTCATACATTGCTGGAGGAAGTGTAAATGGCATAATCACTTTTGAAAAACTGCTTGGACTTTTTTTTTTTATAAAATTAAATATATGCTTACCATATGATACAGCATGTTCATTACTAGGAATTTATTAAGCTAAATAAATGCATACCTTCACAAAAACACTTTTTCACATGAATTTGTGTAGCTTTACTCATAAGAGCCAAACATAATTAGTAAGAAGTGAGTAATAGACTAAATGCGACATAGCCTTACAGTGGAATATTATGCAACAATAAGAAGAGCCACTGATATATCAACATGGATAAAATTCAATAATATAGAAACACAGTAAATGGGTGTAAATATAGTGTGGGCTCTGAGGAAGGACATTTAGAAGAAAAATAGAGAGGCAAAGCATTAATGGGACAAAGAAATGTGGTATTATCTGTTGAAGATATTTTATAGTTTTATCAACTGGACTAGGGAGCAATGTTCACATGTTGAAAGATTCACTTTGTAAGCTAAATAATGTGATTGAATGTATAAAAGAAAATGAAATTTAAAAATATAAATAAAAAAATTAAATAATATGCTGAATAGAAGACACAGATATAAGAATGGTACATATCATTCGACTTCATTCATATGAGATCCTGGAAGGGGTCAAACTAATTAATAATGATAATAAGAAGCTCCAATGGTTGCTTGTGGTGGGGAGCATGGTAGATTGATTAAAAAGGGGAAAAAATCTTTGCACAGTTACGAAAATGTTCTATATTTCGATTACCATGTTGGTCACTTTAGTGTACATACCTGTCAAAACTTATCAAATTATATGCTTAAAATAAGACACTTTATTGAATTAAAATTACATCTCAATATAACTGACTTTAAGAGGGGAAAAAAATGAAAGACCAACCGAAAATATACTTCGAAGGAAAGGAAACATCATACTGATGACTGAAAGGAAACATATATCCGAAAATTTTTGATCTCTGAATCAACAGATTTTAGGAACACATGTGGCACCTGCAAGACGTTGCAAGAACATATGCCTATATAGAAAACAAGAGTAGAAAGTCATAGAAATTCAGAGTGTGGGGCTGGCAGATGGTGAGGTGGTTAAGGTGCTGGAATCCCACATGGCCAACTGCAGTTCGAGTCCTGGACCTGGCAGCTTGCTTTCTCACTTTCTCACCGTCTTTCACACACACACACATGCACACACACACACACACACACACACACTGCCCCACATTCTGGTCAAACTTAGAAGAAAGAAGAAAGAAAAAAAAAAAGAAAGAAAGAAAGAAAGAAAGAAAGAAAGAAAGAAAGAAAGAAAGAAAGAAAGAAAGAAAGAAAGAAAGAAAGTTAAATAAAATAATTCTTTAAAAAAGAAAAAAAGAAATTCAGGGCCTGGCAGGTGGCATGGTGGTTAAAGACATTAGACTCCCACATGGCCAACTGTGATTTGAGTCCTGGACCTGGTGGCTTGCTTTCTCATTTGCCCTCTGTTCTCTCTCTCTGTTGCTCTGTCCCTCTCTGGTCAAATCAAATTAATTAATTTAATTAATTAAGTTAAAATAATCCTTAAAAAAAGAAATTCAGAGTGAAATGGAAAGCTGACAAAGAAGAGTAAAAGTTATATAAGACAAAATAAATGTAAGCAAACTACAAATAAAATAGCAAAATTATAAATCCTTGCTGAAAACAATAAATAGGAGAGATGATTTTGGGTAGAAAAATAAATTAAAAGGTAAGCCAACATGAGAAGTGAACAATATAGAGGGAAAGATAAATATATGAAAGAAGTAGGTATAATAGCTACAGAGTACAGGAAATGAAAATATGACCTAAATAATTACAGGTGTTTTTGAAGAATATACCAAAATAATGGGAAGAAAAGCAATAATTTGGAACATCATTAATGAAAAATTTCCAGGAAAAGATTAAAATAGGATCCGAATTTACAGATTGAAAGTATGCTTCATACTACAGGCAAAAATCAAGGGAAAATATTTAGGAAAACATTTCACTAAAATAAATGTATACATAATTTTTTTAAAAATCTAGAAAACTAAAAAGATATTTATAAAAGACAAAATCACACTGATCTAGGATTTCTCCTCTATAACTCTAAATGGCACAAAACAAAGAAGTAATATTTACACACTTGTTTTGTTTTTAGATTTTTGTCATAAGGGTTGTATGTACTCACCAGAGAGAGAATGAAAGCATTCCCCAGCGGAATGGCTATGCTGTAATCCCCTCTCTTTCATTTTCCACTTGGGATTTTGTGCATGTACGTACGTGTGTCTGGAGTATTTTTCAAGCCACCAGTTACAGGACTCAAACCATAGAGTCAGCCATGTGAGATCAGTGCCTAAACCACCATGCCACCTGCTGGCCCTTATTTACACATTTTTTACAATGAAATAAAATGTTTCATTTATGTGAAGCAATAGAACAAAATTTTTAAATATGCCTGAACTACATATACAAATAAGTTACATTCCACTGTTGAAAATATTATAGGGAAAAAAATCTGGGTTCCAATTCCAAAATGACAGAAAATCTAATTTGAGCCAATTTTCCTACTGAGAATAACCAGAAAAATAGACAAGACACAGATGCAGTGATTATTAGGTGGTAGGAAACTGAGCCATGTAGGAAAGTACAAGTTTCAAATTCTGAGCTGACATGAGCAAACCTGTTATGCCCATGATCCTAGCTGACTAAGAGACTGGAGGAGTATCATGACATGATAAAACCCTCTCTCAGGCCAGCAGGTGCCATGATGGTTAAGGGAGCTGGACTCCCACATGGCTGACCACGGTTCAAGTCCCAGACCTGGTGGCTTGCTTCCCACTTTCGCTCTTTCTCCTCTCTGTCCCTCTGTAGCCAAATTAAAAGAAATAAACAAATAAAGTTAAATAAAAATAATTCTTTTTAAAAAATACCCTCTCTCATAATAAGTAAACTTTAATTAAACAAAACAAAACAAAAAACCTGGACAAGATAGAAAACAAAACAAAACAAACAAAAACAAACAATCAAATAAAAACCATGGAGAGTGTTATGTAAGAATTACAGAGCTATGATCCAAAAAAAAGAAGGCAATTTTGAGCGATAGAAGAGGCTCCTCTTTTGCCTAGTTCTCTATCTGCCAGTTCCACAAGATGATCAGATTTCAACAATCTCTCTGAACTAGGGGGAGAAAAAGTGAGAAACTGTGAAGAACACACCAGGAATGCAGAAAAAAGACCTGATAGATCATGTTATGTGAGCATGAGACCATAGTCTAGGCCTAAGTCATCAAATTTGAGCACACAAACTTCATAGTATTGTTTTGTTATCCTCCCAATTAATTAATGAGAGCCTTTATGTCCTTTCTAGGAATTAGGAGTATCATCTTTTTTCTGTTTTCTTGGTTAGCCTGGCTAAAAATTCATCAGTTTTACTGATAGTTTCAAAACCTAAAACAAACAAAGGATATGAATGACCAGTAGAACAATCACACAGATTGGAAGAGACAAGAGTCAAATCCTACCACCATGGGAAACTGCCAAGAGCAAAGATAAAACTACAACTGAAGAAAGAAAAAAAGGAAACACAAAACAATCAGAACACGACCAACAAAATGACAGGAGTAAATCCATACCTATTAATAATAATCTTAAATGTAAATGGATTAAGCTCTCCAATCAAAAAATACAGTAAATAGAGTAAACAAAGTTTTCAAGAAACTCAGTTCATCTATAAACACATATGTAGAGTGAGAACAAAGGATAGAAAAACACATTACATGCAAATGTAAATCTAAAGCAAGCAGAAGTAGCAAATCTAATGTCAGACAATATAAACTTCAAATAAAAATTTGTAAAAAGAGACAAAGAGGCTTATTATATGGTTTTAAAGGATCAATTCACCAAGAGGATATAGCAATTGTAAATACGTATGCACTCAATACCAGAGTACCCATATATATAAAACAAATACTGCTAGACCTAAAAAGAGACTCTCAACAGTAACTATTTGGGATTTCAACTCCCTACTCTCAGCTTTAGTTAACTCATCTAAACAAACAATAAATTTTAAAAATTGCAATGAGATGACACCAGAGACCAAATGAACCTGATAGACATAGAACACTTCATTCAGGGCCAGCAGATGGCAGAGAGGTTATGTTGTTGGATTCCCACATGGCTAACCACAGTTTGAGTTCTGGACCTGCTGGCTTCAAACTCACACCGGCATGTGTACGTCCATGCCCAAGATCCCGGGAGGACAATGGATTGTGGTGTGACCATCCCCTCTAGGGGGTGATTTCTCCCTTTCTGTCTCTGACTTTCTGCTGAGCACACATGCCTATAGCAAAAAAATCTCTCCAAAACAAACAACCTCCCAGTCACAAAATGCATATTCTTCTAAGCAGCACGTTCCCTAGGACTGATCATATAACAGAGAGAGAGATAAAATAGGAAATCACCCCCCAGAGGGGTGATTTTAAGAAGAAAACAATCCTTTCTCCTCCCATCTCCTCTCAGAATTTTGGGCACACACACACACACACACACACACACACACACACACACACATTCCCTGGATGCTTTTCAAGCTGCCAGGTCTCAAACCACAGATCAGTTATGTGGGATCCAGCACCTTAACTTCCATGCCAACTGCTGGTGTTAGCCTGGAGGAGTCTGATCCAGTGGGGCCCCAGGATCTATTTGAGCCTTCAACCTTTGAGCACAGCCTTGGTCGGCTCAGCACGTTGGCAAGGCCGCTGTTGTACACCCCCCTACACACACACACCTATGAGCCAAGCTTGGGTAGACTCAGCATGTTTGCAAGGCCACTTGCTGTATGCTCTGGAGACTGCGGTATCCTTGCTGGGAAGCGACCCCCCTCTGACTCTAGCCAACTGCTTTTTGATAAGGTCCCAATATAATTCAGTGGGGAAAAATTGGTCTCTTCAGTAAACGGTGCTGAGATGGCAGGTTCTGTAGTGCAGTGCTTACAAAAGCTAGGTCTCAGGGCCAGCAGGTAGCATGGTATGTAAGTCATTGGACTCCCAAACGGTCAACCACATTCAAGTCCTGAACTCAGGGGCTTGAAACTCAGACTCAGTACATGTGCGTGCATGCTCAAAACCCCTAGTGGAAAATGGAGGAGAAAAGATTGCAGTATAGACACCCCCTCTGTGGGGGGTGATTTCTCGCTTTCTGTTTCTCTCTGTTTCTCTGGTGAGTGCACACGCCTTATAGCAAAAAGGTCCCTGGGGGGAAAAAAAAAGAGAGAGAGAGAGAAAAGGAAAGCTAGGTCTCACAAGATTGATCATGGTTCAAATTCAGGCCCCAGTGGCTTGAAAAACATGCCAGGCATACGTATGTGCATTCCCAAAATGCACATAGGATGGAGAAATGGAGAAAAGGAAATGCAGGGAAATCACATCTCATTAGGAGTCTCTCTCTCTCTCTCTCTCTCTCTCTCTTTCTCTCTTTCTTTTTCACTCTCTTTGATGAGTGTACACAGTCTTACAGTTTAGTAATCCCACTATTGGGTATATATCCAATCTATCAAAGAGATAACCACACTTCAGTGTTCACTGCAGCACTATTCACAACAGCTAAGATATGGAATCAATCTAAGTGCCCAATAAATGATGAAAGGATAAAGAAAAGGTGGTGCATATAATAATGAATACTCCTCAGTCACTAAAAAGGATAGATTCCTTTCATTTCAGGCAAAATGGATGAATGCAGAAGAAATAATACTAAGTGAAATAAGCCAGGTTCTGAAAGATACATATCACATGTCCTCACTTAACAAACACTGTATGGCCTCACTCTTAGGTGACAGCTAAAAGTCTTGACTGTATGAAAGTAGAGAGTGCAATGGTGGATACTAGAAGGTGAAAAAGGGAAACAAATGGGGGAATCTTGGATAGCAGATAACAGAGTACATATAAGTAAGTGGAATAAGATATAGAATATTATTGTACAATAGAGCAAACAAAGTTAGTGACAATTTAATATTTCTCCCCAAATAACCAGGAGAGCAAATTTTAAACTTACACAACAATAAGTAGTAATAAATGTTGGAAGATGGTGGCTATATTTATTTCTTAGATTTGATTGCTACATATTCTATACATGCTTTGAAAAACCACACTTTAATCCACAAAGATATATAACTATTTAATCTAAATTAGGAATTATAGTAAAAATTATTATAAAAACCAGGCTTTTCCAATTTTTTTGTTGTTTTCCTATTTTAAATTTCACTGAATTCTTTTCTGATTTCTATTATTTCTTTTATTATGCTTGCTTTAGGCTAAAATTGTTTTCATTTCTCTAGTTTCCTAGGGAAGATTATAATATTAATTTTAAATCTTCCTTCTTTCCTTATTTTTTTTTAATTTTTCAGGTAGCATGTGTACTTTCCAGAGACTGAGAGTGAGAGAGAAAGCAAGAAAGCACCTCCCATGGGGTATGGTCATGCTGTAATCCCTTCTCCAGTTCTCTCTCCTTTTGAATTTTGGGTACACATACACATGCACTCCATGTGTCCCTCAACCTGCTGGGTTTAGGACTCAAACCAAGTGACTGGCCACATGGGACCTAGCCACCATAATAACTAGGCCATAGGCTGGCCCAGATCTTCCTTCTTTCTAAGTCATCTTAAATGCTGTAATTTTCCTCTAAGCACTGTTTTCACTACATACTATAGATTTTGAAGATAATTCTAGAGAAATAATAGCTGTGCTTTAGGATTTAAAGCAAAATATATCTGGCTTAACAAATTGTAAAATTAAGTCTTGGCTGAAGATAATATACCAGTAACTTGACTCCAGCAAAATACATATATGTATATAAAAATATATATATATGTGTGTGTGTATATATATAAAATACTCTATACATTTATACACAAAATAGTTCAGAATCTCCGCAACGTATTATTTACAATGCCCATCATACAATAAAAAATTTACAAAATGCGAAAGGCTAGAAAATGTGACCCATAATCAAGAGAAAGAGAGCCAAAAGAAGTAGACACACAGATGACATAACAGACATTTATTTGTTTTTGTTTTAACTGACAGATAACATGTGTGCTCACTAGAAGTGAGGAGAGGGAAGAGAAAGTACCCCTCAATGAAGCATGGTAATGCTGCAATCTTTTTCCTCCATTTTTCATTCCTGCCAGGATTTTTGGTATACACGCACATAAGCTTAGTATGTTTTACAAGCCACCCAAACCAGGATTGGAACCACAGTAAGCCATATGGGATTTTGCTTTCTAAACACAGCACTCAACCACTGCGCTATGGAGCCAACCCTACTTGGTATTAGAAATAAGTATTTTAATTAAGTACCTTAAATTTATTAGAGAATATTAAAAAATAGTTTATAGTTTATTTAAATGATAAGAATTACAATGGAGAAACAAAAATTCTTTAAAAATGTTAATAATAAGTTCTAGAATCTCAAAATAGAATGTATAAAATTAATAACTCATTGGAAGAACTTTTTAAAAAATATTGGACACAACAGGAGAAATGGATAGTCAACTAGAAGACAGATCCATACAAATCCAAACTATAAATTCCTTTTTTCAAAAAGATAATGGAATATCTGAGAACTCATGAATAATACTGAATGTTTTCTGAAGTCTCAGATTAGGAAGAGAAAAAAAAGGGGGTAGAGGCCATCCCTGAAATCTTATCTTTTCTTTTTTTGAGAGGGTTTTGCCATAGAGCGCGTGTGCTCACCAGAAAGAGACAGAGAGATAGAAAGCGAGAAATCACCCCCCATGGGGTATGGCCACGCCACAATCCCTTCTCCTCCATTATCCTCTTGGGATCTTGGGCACACATGCACACGCACCAGCGTGAGTTTAAGTCACTGGGTCCAGGACTCGAACCATGGTCAACTACATGGGAGTCCAGCAACATAGCCATTACGCTAACTGCTGGTCCCGCAGCCCTGAAATCTTAATGTCCTACACTGCCAACCATGCCATTTAAATCTCAGCTCCAGTGGTATGAAAAACACACTGAACACATGTGCATGGATACCAAAAGTCCCAACAGGATAGAGAAATGGAGGAGAAGGCATTGCAGCATCCAAAAAATCAAATAGAAATTAGCAAAAGAAATGCAAAAAAAAAAAAAAAAAAAAAAAAAAACAAGTCTATACTGAAAAGTATAGAATTTGAAAAAGTATAGAACACTGCTAAAAAATTTTATGAGACCTAAATAATGGATATATTGCATTCATAGACTAGAAAATGCAATATTGTTTAAATGTCAATTCTTTCCAAATAGAGTCACAGATTTAGCGCAATCCAAAGCAAAATCCCAGGAAGATTATTTTTGGCAGAAATTGAAAGATGATACTTAAATTTTTAAGCAATGTAAAGGACCGAAAACACCCAAGATGATCAAAGCAAAAAAATTAGAGAGTCGAAACATCTCATTTCAAGACTATAAAGCAAAAGTATTTAAGACAGTGTTATTGATACACAGTTAAATGTACAGTTCGATGAAACAGAATAGAGTCCAGAAATATATAATATATATATTACCTAAGGGCCAAGACAATTCAAATGGGGGAAAGGATAAACTTTTCAACAAAGGGTGATAAAAACATACATAAGAAAATAAAGGAAACATCACCATCATATCAAAAATTTAAACTTAAGATAAATCATAGACCTAAATGTGAAGATAAAACTATAAAGCTTCTGGAAGACTATCTTCACAACCCTAGAAAAGGCAAAGATTTCTTAAACATGATAGTAAATGATAACCAGAAAAGACAAATGAAAAGTTTGAGTTTATCAAAATTAAAAACTCATGCTTGTGAGTATAAGACAGTGGGAGTAGAGTACAACAGCAATCCCCAGACTGGAAGAAAATATCTGTGATACACAAACTTTAAAAATGACTCATACAAGGCTACATGAAGAACAACTACATATCAACAATAACAAAAAAATTAATAACATGCAAAGCGCTTTATACAGTACTTCACAAAATAAGGTATCTGACTGAGCAATAAATACATAAAAATGCTCTCATCAGTTATTAGGGAAATATAAATTAAAACCAAAATGAGATACACATCCACCAGAATGGCTAAAATTAAAAAACACTGACAATTGCAAAGGTTAGCAAGAGTTTATAAAAACTGACATGCTCATATATTGTTGAAGGAACGTAAACTGGCATAAATACTTCACAGAACTGTTTAGAATTTTTTTATGGACCCTATTATCCAGCAGTTCCTCTAGCACACATATGCTTAGAAGAAATAAATGTATTTGTCCACAAGATTTGTATAAGATGTTCATGCTTCCTGTATATTAGTCCAAAACTGGAAACGACCCAATTGTATATCAATAAGAGGATTGACCAACAAACTGAGGTATACTCATGCACTGGAATACATAATCAGCATTAAAATAAACTACTAAAATCCTCAACAACATGAATTAATCTCACTAATATCATGCCGACTGAATGAAGGCACACATGAAAAATACATACTATCTGACCTCCATTTATACCAATACCTGAATTAGATAATATATGAATTATACAGAAACCAAAGCAATATTTCCTCAGAGTGAAAGAGGGGTGCTGATTAGAAAAGGCACACTATTATTTATGGAGGATGGAAACACTCCATTATCTTTGTCAGGATGATGACGATGACATGAGCATTATACATTTCACATAACTGATTCAGCTGTATACTTGATACTTGTGGATCTTACTATATTAATAAAACATACCTTAGTACAGTACTGTTATCACTAACAAAGGAGAAATAATGCCTGACAGATTACCAAAGCTGTCTTTTGTTAAAAAAGACATCAAGCCACAGATCAAGAAATTCTATGACCCCTCCAGGAAGATGAATAGAAATAATATCATAAATACAGTAATGGACTAAAACTCCAATTAAATGGGAAAAATCATGTGGCCCAGCCATTACAGTATAGTCAGTAGCAGGCCCAGGTGCAGTGCTGGAAGACACCTAGTGACTGTGGTTTGAATCCCTGGCACAACTGGCCTGAAACATTCCAGGCGTATGCATGAGCACCCAAGACCTAATAACAAGCTAGAGGACTGGACGAAGGCAATCATGAGGACTGAGGAAGGTGATCATGGAGTGACCAGACTCCATGGAGAGTGTTTCTCTATCACATGCATGTGCATGCATACACAAATGCACTCCATCATGAATAAAGAATAAGAATTTTTAAAAGGCAAAGATCATAAAAATTGTTTTAGAAATAACTATAGGCTGCTTACAAGATAAATATGCGGTATAGCACTAAAGTGCAATGTTCTCTCCATTTTTCTATCTCTGCCCACCCCCAGCAACTACACCTCCCTATAGCAAAAATAAATAAATAAATAAATGTACTTCCCAAGATTCTGTGAGTATTCATTAAGAAAATATCTATAAAACTTGGTGTGATGTGGCCAGCAGGTGGTGTGGTGGTTAAGGCACTGGACTCCCACATGGCCAACTACAGCTTGAGCAACAGACTCACGGGCTTGAAAAATCCTGGGAAGAGACTGTAGGAGAAGGGACTGCAACATAGCCAATTCCACTACCCTGCCTCCCCCAGGGTGATTTCTCACTTTCCCTCTCCCATCTCTCTATATCTTTCTCTGACAAACTAATATGCCCTATGGCAAAAACCTAAAAAATAAAAAAAAATAAAAATAAATAAAAAAAAAAACTTGGTTCATAAATCGTGTTCAATTAGGAAAAGGTTGTGCGTGCATGCCCAAGATCCCAAGAGGAGAGAGAATGGAGGAGAAGGGATTGCGGCGTGGCCATCCCCCCTGGGGGGGTGATTTCCTGCTTTCTGTCTCTCTGTCTCTCTCTGTCTGTCTGGCAAGCGCACATGCCCTACAGCATAAACCTCTCCAAAAAAAAAAAAAAAATTAGGAAAAGGTAAAAATACTATTGGATCACCAGAAAAGTCAACATTTTTCTATGTTTTTCTTTTTTTCTTTTTTTTTTTTTTTGAGAGGTTTTTGCTATAGGGCACGTGTGCTCGCCAGACAGACAGAGAAAGAGACAGAAAGCGAGAAATCACCCCCCAGGGGGGATGGCCACGCTGCAATCCCTTCTCCTCCATTCTCCTCTCGGGATCCTGGGCACGCACACACACGCGCCCAGCGAGTTTTAAGCCACTAAGTCAGGGACGCGAACCACGGTCGACCACGTGGGAGTCCAGCGACATAGCCATTA
Organism: Tupaia belangeri chinensis; assembly: GCF_000334495.1. NCBI lineage: Eukaryota > Metazoa > Chordata > Mammalia > Scandentia > Tupaiidae > Tupaia > Tupaia belangeri. The sequence goes on from NW_006203764.1 coordinate 2,731,003, forward strand.
CGCTAACTGCTGGTTCCTTTTCTATGCAAAAGTGCATCACAACTTTTTGAACAAGCTAATCGATAAGATAATAAGTAGCTACACACAATGTCTAATAAGCAGCCAGTGCTAGATAAATAGTAATACACAGATCAGAATGATTGATATTTTCCCAGATCTTTTGTTTCCTACATAAAATAACATAGAGTGGGAGTTCCAAGAGGGCTACTTCCTCAGTGCCTAGCACAGTGCCTGGCAGGTAAGACACATCCTAGTACACCATTGAAAAAAAGGAAGTATCAGAGCTGGCAAGTGGTGTGGTGGTTATGGATGCTGGACTCCCACATGGCCAACCGCAGTTCGAGTACCGGCCCTGGCAGCTTGCTTTCTCACTTTCTCTCTCTCACTCTCTCTCTCTGACTCTGTCCCTGTCTGGTCAAATAAATAAATAAGCAAGGTTAAATAAAATAATTCTTAGAAAAAGAGAAAAGAAAAGAAAGGGAGTATGGATATATGGTCTCAAGGATGGACTGAAGGATGAATGCCATCAGACACAGACATCTTGATCAGAGAGCGAGCAGTTGCCTAGACTGAGCTCGTTTAGTGAAGACGGGTTTGGATGGCCTTTCCTAGAGGCTCTGGCCACCAGGGTAAGAGGAAGAGACTGTCAGTTTGCTGGGCTTGTGAACAGGAAAATCTCGTCCAGTGACTTCATCTGAAACCTTGAAGTACTTGGTTTCCCTTTGTAGTTGGGATAAAATCCAAACCCTTCACAGGCCTTAATAGCTTTCTGTTTACCGCTGGCTACTTTTCTTTTTTCCCTTTTTAGAGAGAGGTTTTTGCTATAAGGTGTGTGCGCTCCCCAGAGAGACAGAGAAGTGAGAAATCACTCCCAAGAAGGGATGGCCACACTGCAATCCCTTCTCCTCCAATCTCCTCCTGGGATCTCGAGCACGCGCCCACATGAACCTGACGTGAGTTTTAAGCCACCAGGTCCAGGACTCAAACCCCTGTCGACTATACTGGAGCCCAGACATAACCATTATGCCACCTGCTGGTTCCTCTCTGGCTACCGTTTTCCTCTCACTTCACTACTCTCTTCTGCCTGCATGGAGCCTATGCAGTTCCTTCAGCCCTGAACTCACTCACCTGCTGACATCTAGGGTGTAAATATCCTTCAGGCACCAGTTTAAATGTAACTCACTTAAGCATCTTCTTTAACGGACACCCCTCCCTAAACTTGCCCACCATTCCGATGCGTTTGGAGCCCTCCCTGCGTGTTCTCACAGCTCTCTGTATTTGCCTGCTACACGATAAGGCAGTTTGTGGGTCTTTCTCCCACAACCAAGATGGAAGCTCTAAGACATCTGGGGTTTTACTGGGTTGTCGGAAAGGTCACGACAAATTTTTCCATAGGCTTTGCCACTAGTCCTAGAACAATGACTGGCTAATAGTAGCTATCCCACAAATACGGGTGAAATAAAATGAACAGGTTTCCATATCTACATTGTATTGGGCTCCATGAGGTCCAGTTTCCCATTGGTCCCTAGATCATCAAAAATAAGCGCATTATTCATGAAATATTTATCAAATGAATAAATTGTATTTGATATGTATTACCCATTCAGACATCAGGTAAATGCTTATTTCAGGGATCTATTGAGAAGGGGTTGGTGCCAAATATTTCAAAGGATTCACTTTTTATTCTAATGCTTCCAGAATGTGTGCTACTTTTATACTCAAATTATTCATTTAGCAACAGTTAAACTTTCTCCACTATCAATGACATAAAACATTATTTTTCAGTTTTTCAAAATCTGCTTAGTACCTACTGTTCATTATATTTTTGTTACCACTTACTCTGGTCTTGAATAAGCCCATCAAGGGCCAAAAGCGCCCAAACAGCAGCTAAATCTTTTATTAGGCACATAGATCAGGCACCTGAATTAAGTTAAATCCCCCAGGAAGACCTCAAATCACCTGTGTAAAGACAAGCGATGCCAACAAATGAGTGGATTCTCTGAACATCCATGTACAATCCCACAATAACTTGAGTAAAGGTTAACCAGGTAAAAATATCCACCCCTCCTATTTTCAGAAAAATATGTATACAAGCAGGAGGAGAAGAAAGTAGGCAGGGATGTCAGAAGTTCCATTAGCTACAGGTTTCTTCAGTTTTATTACATATGAACATAAAGGGCAACCCAAGACTGGAGTTTTGTTTATCTGTTTGTTTTGCAGGGCTTTTTGGTAGATATCTGTCATTGCATTTGAAGTTATTGTTTACTCCCCGTGCTTAATTACAACACAGTTCATTAATTGCTGACTCTTCCTGGCCAATTAGGCTATTGGGATCATTTAGTTTTTATTTGTATGAGCTGCTCCCATGTTGAAAATGCTGCAAATCTTCTTATCACAGCAGAATTAGCCAGTTGGGGTTCTGCCAAATGATGAGCAAACCTGCAGCATTATACTCAGGCCTTTGTAGGGATTAATGCTGGCGACAGATAAACCCACTAGTCCAGCTGTGTTGCAAACCAGGGTGGGAATTAGGCCACTTGCTATAATGTCATGAATGCTTTTGAAACTGATTTTAACTAACTTACTTTAAACCATCTAGTTTCAGAAAGAGTTTATGACAATGTCTAAAAGCACAGTAAACGTAGTCCAGCAAGATTTCAAAAAAGAGAGACAAATGTGGCACAGGAGAAATAAAGGCGGGGCTTCACAGAGCTCTTCTCCTCTTACCTGTGTACTGCAAACCCCTGTACTCGCTTATTGCCCCAGGAGGTTTTAAGTTGGGCCAATAGTGAAAAAGCATTTGCACAGCTGGAGGTTTCACTTGGGAAGGTCCATAGGCAATCACATACAAAAGATCCTAAAGAGAACAGAAAATGTATTTTGACTTAGCACCATCAAATAAAAATAAAAGTAGTCCTTTCACATTTCCAAAGCAGTGAAAATTCCAATAGAGGGGTTGAGGTGGTAATTTCCCTGGAATCTCATCATCCAGGCCTGCTTAGCAGATCAGTTCACAGTAAAAACATTATTTTTCAGTAGTTATTTATTTACTGGTCTTTTGGTAAATGAACACTCCCACACACACGAACCTGTAGAGTTCAAAATACACTATCTTTTAACAAATTCTTCTCTATTCAGATTAAACAACAATTTTTGAACAGTATAAGCCAGTTTGCCAAAATCTCCATTTAAAAAACATTTTCCTGGGCCAGCTGGTGGCACGGTGGTTAAGTTGACTGGATCCCACATGGCTGACTGTGTAGTTCAAGGCTCAGACCCAGCCACTTAAAAAAATGCTGGGCGCATGTGCATGTGTGCCAAAATCTTGAGAGGAGAAGGGATTGCAGCGTGGCCATCCCCCCTGGGGGAGGAGAGGGTTTCTCACTTCCTCTTTTTCTGTCTCTGTCTCTCTATGGAGAAGCCTACAGCTAAAACAAACAAACAAACAAATTTTTCTAATCACATTTCTTGGCAATTCATTCCTCCTATTTGAAAGAAGACAGATTCTCAAGCAATCTTTTAAATTAAATTATTTGTCATACAATAATATTTGTCATACAGTGATATTTGTTTACTACTGTAAGATACAACCAATTACTTTATCTGTCAAGGCACTCTGGTCTTAAAGTATCATTTCTACTCCAAATGGTAAGTAATTAGCCAGTAAAGAAAGAATTACAGGTTCTGTCACAGCAATATAACGGCACATCGATAACTTTGACTTAAACAGCAGTTTTAATATGCAAGCAATATTTAATATCTTATATAAATTAGGTTTGCAAGTATGGGTTAAACTTACTTTCCAGACTTCTTGTTTATATTTCATGAGGCATTCCAGTAATTGACAATGATACACTGTAGGGAAGAAAATGTAATTTGTACATGAAATGGAAATACCAGGCAAAACGTTCTCTGAGATATAATGAACTACTTTCGTATGACTTTTCATTCCAGTCATTACATTAGAAATGTCTCATCTCCACATATTTATACTTTTCAAAAATCATGTAAGCCTTGACTGTTATCTATAAGCTTTATTCCAAGAGCCTTGAGAACGATTTCATGGATCACATTAACAAAGAAAATATTAAGAAAAGTTCTGAGTAATCATACTTATATAACATAAACTTCTATCCATTAAATGGAAAGCTAAAGAGAAAAAAAAAAAAAAACTAGACTGAAAGGATCATAATAAAAGCTCCTGGTTTGGGGCATGTACTATATGCCAGATTCTGCACTAAGCACTTTGTGCATCTTCTCTCACACCCGCCATATTGCAAACAGGAAACTGATGCTTAGTTTCCTATTTTGCCCAAGGATGGACAGACAGCAAGCAGCAGACAGATGGATTAGAATGAGAGTTTTACTGGGTCAGCCAGTTGGGTGGTAGTTAAGGCTGAGTCTCACATGGCTAACTGCTAGTTTGAGTCCTGGACCCTGCAGCTTGAAAAACACCAGGCACATATGCTTGCATGCCCAAAAATCCCAAAAGGAGAAATGGACAAGGGACTGTGGCATGAACATCCCCCACAGGGAGTGTTTTCTCACTTCCCTTTACTTCTCAAGTGCCCTCTGGAAAAATAAAAATAGTTTAAAAAAGAATTGGAGTTGGGACCAGCAGTCGCTGGACTCCCATGTAGTTGACCACGGTTCGAGTCCCAAACCTGGTGGCTTAAACTCATGCCGGGTGCGTGTGCATGTGTTCCCAAGATCCCGAGAAGAGAATGGAGGAGAAGGGATTGCAGCGTGGCCATCCCCACTGCAGGGTGATTTCTCGCTTTCTGTCTCTGTCTGACGAGCGCATGTGCCATAGAGCCAAAAAAAAATCTCCAAAAACAGAAAAAAAAAAAAAAAAGAATTGGTGTTTTACCATTTGATACCATTTGATCATCCATTCCATCTTGTACTAATAGAAAAATATTTAAAAGTGAAATAACAGTGGACCAGCAGTTGGTGTAATGGCTATGTCACTGGACTCCCATGTAGTTGACCGTGGTTCGAATCCCGGACCCAGTGGCTTAAACTCACGCCAGCGTGTGCGTGAATGCCCAAGATCCCAAGAGGAGAATAGAGAAGGGATTGCGGCATGGCCATCTCTCCTGGGGAGTGATTTCTCGCTTTCTGTCTTTCTGTCTCTCTCTGTCTTTCTGTCGAGTGCACACGCCCTATAGCAAAAACCTCTCAAAAAAAAAAAAAAAAAGTGAAATCGCAGCAAGCTTCCTTCCTGTCTACTACATTTAGGGAAACAATATATTTCCACCCTCTTTAGATCCCTCTTCAGATGCCTGTTTGATACCTTCCCTAATACACCCTCTATTCCTATCATGACACTAAAGTAGGTCTCGCTTAAGTCACCAGTGACCTCTGTGCCATTCAGTCAGTGGACATTTTTCATTGTGCATCCTACCTGACTTTTCAGCAATGTTCTGTACCACTGCTCAAGTCTCCCCTTTAAAACACTCTCTTCCCTTGACTTCATGACACAACACAGCCCTCTCCCATCTTCTGTGGTAGGCTTAGTTATTGCTAGCCGCAATCCTTTATCCTTGTCCATCTGCCTAAACACAGACTACAAAAATAAGACACTTTCCCAGACCCCCTTGCAACTTACAGCTAGGGAGGGCCACAGGACTCAGTTCTATGCAGTAGGACTCAAAAGGCAATCTGCTGAGGAGTTTCTGAGACATATTTTTTTCTCTGTGATAAAAGGAAAGAGGTACATACACTAGGAGGCCTTTCTCTTACGACCCTCACTCGTCCTATTACCTGTTTTTGTTAGTGACCGTGTGAGGATATAATAACCTCCACAGTGGCGGCCATCTTGCAAGCATGAAGGGAAGTCCAAGAAAAACACAAAGATACCATCTCATCCCCCTGAGTTGTGGAGCTCTCTCCAAGCTTCCTATTAAGTAAATGGCAAACAGACATCCTCACAGATAAAATCTCTGTCTTCGTGGCAAGCTCCTCTTCCACTGGACCATTATCTATTGGAGTTCCTAAAGGCCTGGTCATAGAACCACCATACTTTTCATGTAATGCTCACTCCTAAGTAACCCCACACTCACATACAATTTCAGTAACCATCTATGAGCAATTTAAAGAAGGTCATGGACCCTTAGGAAGGGGTGCAAAGTTCATTACTTCTAGATCAAAGCTCTGTTCTGAGCTCCATAGCCATAATACAAACACCTAACTACCACTTCTCTTCCATGGCTCAAACACACCTTGAACACAATAGGTCTCATGATCTTTCCTCAGAATCCTGATATTCCTCTCTCAGCTCCTCATTTATCAGTAATTAGAACCACCATGCATCCAGATCGAAAACCCTCTGCACCTAATATGTCACTAAGGCCTATCAACTTTACTTCTAATAGCTCTCAGATAGATACACCTCCCTTGATTTCAATGCACCTGCCTTTGACATACCTAGACACCTCCTTATTGGTCAATCTATATCCTATCTGGTTCCTTTTCAATCTGTTCTCAACCACAATCAAGGCAACACACGCACATCCACTCAAAGCCCTTCAGTACCCTTCCATTAACTTGGGATAAACACTGGATGCTCTAACAGAGGCCACAGCATCCTGCATGTTCTGGCCCATAGAACTCTAAATCTCATGTCACACCAGGTAGCACTCACTCAGCATTCCAGCTACACTGACTCTTCAGTCCCACCTGCTAGCCAGGCCCCCTCCTTGCACATGAGATTCTTCTGCCTCAACCAGACCCCTTATAAGCCAGGTTAATACCTTTCACCCTCCAGTTCTCGGACCAAAGTTTGCTGCCTCAGAGAAGCCCTCTCTGACCTCCTCAATGAAAGCAAAACCCACTTTCATCACATTTCATAGCACACACACACTCTAAGCACTTGTCACAGTGAAAGTTTACACTTGATTTTAGAAGTATTTAATGTCTTCTCCCCATCCACCCCCAACCATATGATAAGCTTCATGAGATGAGAACAGGAGTCAGCCCTGTTTTGATAACCATGGTTTCCCCAGTGTCTGGCGCCTAGTAGATCTCAGGGATTATTTATCGAACAGTCATTCTAGAACTGGGATTTCATTCATAAGCCTCATGAGTTCTCAAGTGCAGATGTTCTGGGACACTTGCTCTCACACAGAGTCTGCTATTCTCCAGGGTCTGCAATGAGAACCTTGCCCAGAGGAGTGCACAGACTGCCCCAGAATCAGACCTAAGAGAGTCCCTTTGTTTAAAATGCTTCCCCTCTCAGAATGCCTCACTTACCATATCAATCCAAACTCTGTCCATATTTAAGACCAATACTTTGCTCAATTATCATGAGGCCTTTTCTGTTCGTTTCAATCTGTAGAGCTCTCTCTTTTGTCTAATGAGTTAGCCCTGTCTATTGTATTTATTTGGTATTTTTCACATACTATTTTACATTATCAATGATATATGTGAATATACTTGATCTTCCCAATTAGAAATATGTTTAATAACAAGCACCATATGGTACAAAAATGTAAGATGTGGTTTTCACGATGACACAAAGCCCTGCATGTAGAAGTTATTCGATGAATGCCCATTACTTACGCGATGACTGCTCTTTCCTGGATATAAAATCAGCTACGAAAACCACGCTGTCACTTGCTTCTCCCAATAAAAATTCAAACAAAGTAGAAGGGTGTTCTACCACCTGGTACCAGAGAACTCCCAGTAGATACTGTATCACACCTTACTTACTGTACCATGAGACCAGGCTGGAGCTCCAAAAGCAATTCATACTATTGAATACCTGATTCTAAACATTCTGCAATAAACACAGGCGCTAACAGATTTGGCGATAACAGCAGTAACTCCATCTGATCATTTTAGTTTCCCAGCAAAACAGTCAACCAAAAGAAAGTGGTACATTGTACAGATGAGCATTGCTCTTTATTGAACATTTACAATGTGCCAGTCACATGCTGAGTAAGCACTTTACGTATACTTAACTCATTATAACGTTTTAAAGTACTTCAGGGAGAATTATTCTGATTTTATTGATGAGAAAACTTGATCTGAGGGAGGTTAAGAACCTGCTCAGAACCAGAAGGTGGGGTGGTGGTTAAGGCGCTAGACTCCCACATGACTGACACCGGTTTGAGTTCTGGACCTAGCAGCTTGCTTTCTCACTTTTTCTCTCTCTCTCCTCCTCCTCCCTCTTCTCTCTCTCTCTCTCTCTCTCTCTCTCTCTCTCTCTCTCTCCTCTCTCTCTCTCACGCACATGTGCATGAGCTCACATGCCCTATAGCAAATTTAAAAATAATAATAAATCATTCTTAAAAAAAAAAAAAGAACCTGTTTAAGGTTACACCAACTAGCAATTTGCAGGTAAGGTCAGATGTGATTGTGAATCCACATACATCTAACCACAAAGCACACAATTTTGCCCACTTTGCTTTACCACCTCCCAACTAGGAAATTAGGACCAAAGCCACATGACAAGACTTTAATTAACTAGATTCTAAGTGAAGGGATTTTGTTTTCCAAAATGTAATGTATAATCAATATAAATGACGTTTGATGGTCTTTTAAACTAGAAAGTGAGAATGAAATACAACTTTCCCAAAATACACATTTTTACTAAATTCAGATGACAATCATAAGGGATATCCTATTTAAATGATGTTATAGGCTTAGTGTTTGTGCCCACTCAAAATTCGTTATGTTAAATCCTAATCCCTAAGGTAACTATCAGGTTGTCAACTCTTTGGCAGATGATTATGATGTGGGGATATGGGGGAGCAGGGGTGCTCAGACCCCCAGCACCTGCAGCAGAACCCAAGTTATTGTCCACAGCTCACAGAGAATTAGGGGCACAGACGTAGGTAAGCAAGCAGAGTTTTTTAAGGCAGGGAAGGAAGAACAGAATTCCCAAGCAGAGAGCTTGTCCTGAAGGGGTTGCCAAAGAGGAACGGAGGAAAGGGGTTCTTTATCTGGGCTAGAAGGACTTTGTGCTTGTTCCCAGGTACGACGTGTCCATGCCCTTCCCTCATGGTGGGTTACATGTTGGATGTGTCTAGTTATTTTTTCATAATTCTGGAGCAGGTATGAAGGTCAGGAGACTCTCTTTGCCTGAAAGCTTTGGGCCATACAAGACCATTACCATCTTCCTGGAATGTGATGGGACCTGCTCATCGAGTCACCACTGCGAGCTATTTCTGTGAGTGAACAGTTCAGTGACAGCCGAGCTATTGGGTCTGCATCTTAAAACTTGTTCATTGCTTTTTTTTTTTTTTTTTGGAGAGGTTTTTAGCTATAGGGCACATGCGCTCACCAGAAAGACAGAGAGAGACAGAGAGACAGAAAGCGAGAAATCACTCCCCAGGGAGGATGGCCATGCCGCAATCCCTTCTCTTCCATTCTCCTCTCGGGATCTTGGGCACAAACAGACACGCGCCCGGCGTGAGTTTAAGCCACCAGGTCCAGGGCTCAAACCACGGTCGACTACATGGGAGTCCAGCGACATAGCCATTATGCTAACTGCTGGTCCCAAAACTTGTTCATTTTGTGATTCCATTTCGGGCCTATACCCTAACTATATTCGTAGGGTTCCTATCTCCTACTCACATGAGTTTTCATAAGGCCTTTACAAAGAAGTAGTGGTCAATGATCATAAGAATTCTTACAGCATTAAGGCTCATGGAAAGTGTGTGCCCTTTGGCCCTAACAGTGGCACGCTGCTACCAGCCATTCTCCCATGTATTTTGGGGTGTTATTTTCTGTGCCTTTAAGCTTACCATCCTATAATTTCCATTAGGTCCAGACACTTTAAATTTTTTTTTTTTTTGGAGAGATTTTCACTATAGGGCGCGTGCGCTCGCCAGACAGAGACAGAGAGACAGAAAGCGAGAAATCACCCCCCAGGGGGGATGGTCACACCGCAATCCCTTCTCCTCCATTCTCCTCTCGGGATCTTGGTCACGTACACACACGCGCCCGGCGTGAGTTTTAAGCCACCGGGTCCGGGACGCGAACCACGGTCGACTACATGGGAATCCAGCGACATAGCCATTACGCTAACTGCTGGTTCCCGTGACACTTTAAATTTCAAACTTAGGAGATGTCCGGTCTGGTGGGGTCCCTGATTATTGTTTCACCTAGGGGCATGTAATGCTAGTTTTGGCTGGAGGGACACTAGGCAGGGAGGAATGTGACTTCCATTAGGTTAAAGTAGGTTGATTAGTTATACAGTCTTTTTCTCCCTCTCAGTGTTCCATCATGGATCCCTTCTGTTATTTATTCTACTTAGCCAGAGTTGGCCTCAATTAGATCATAAGAACAGAGCTCTCCTGAAAGGGATTAGTTCCGTTATAATGCTATTAGTTCTCTAGTGCCCAGCAAACTCCCTCACCATTTCTGTCATATGAGGACATGGTGCAAATATGGGCATTTATGAACCCAGAAGCAGGGCCTCACCACTGTATTTACCAGCACCTTGATTTTGGACTTCCCAGCCTCCAGAACTGTGAGAAATAGATGACTATTGCTTATAAGCTACTCAGCTTAAAGTATTTTGTTACAGCATCCCAAAAGAACTAAGACAGAATATTGGTACCAAAAAGTGGAATACTGCTGTAACAAATACCTGAAAATGTAAAAGTGGCTTTGGAACTGAGTAATAGAGACTGGAAGAATTTTGAAGTATATGTTAGAAAATGCCTACATTGCCATGAATAGATCTTTAAAGTAAATTATGAGGAGGGCTCAGAAAGATGAGAGCTATAAAGAAAGTCTTGGTTTTCACTGAGAGTACCTAAATGATCCTGAATGGAATGTTGGTTGACACATGGACAGTGAAGGCAACTTTGATGAAATCTCAGATAGAAGTTAGAAATAAATAACTGGAAACTGGAGAAAAGGCCATCCTTTTTATAAAGTGTCAGAGTACTTGGCTGAATCATGTTCATGTCCTAGTATTTTACAGAAGGTAGAACTTGTGAGTGATAAAATTAGATATTTGGCAGAGGAAATTTCTTAGAAAAGTATTTAAAAAGTGGTCTGGTTTCTTTGGATTGCTTATAGTAAAATGCCATGAAAGAGGAAAATAATCTAAAGACAGAATTGCTCACCAAAGAGGAAGCATAACTAAAAGATTTGGAAAATTCTCAGACTATATTAAAAGGACAAAAAAGCCAAAGACTAAGGATGTAGCCCAGTGACTGTTTAATAAGGATAGTAGTCAGCCATTTCAACAGAAACCAAGAGCTATCTATCATTCAAGACAACGGAAGAAAGACCAAGAAGACAATTCAGTAAGCATCAGAGCTGCCCCTCCCATCACAGGCCCAGAGGGCTAAGGCTCCAGGCACAGAATGGTTTCAAAGGAGGGGCCGCTAATACTTGTGAGAGTTAGAGCACGGCACCTGGCACCGCCTCACCCTATAGGCTCAGTTCCTACACCCTGATACCTCACTCCTCAGTTGCTTCAGCAGGGCGGGCAGGTGGCGTGGTGGTTAAGGCACTGAACTCCCACATGGCCAATTGTATTTCAAGTCCCGGACCTGGTGGCTTGCTTTCTACCTTTCCCTTTCTGTCTCTCTCTGGCCAAATTTTAAAATAATTACAACAAATGGAATTAAATTAAAAAATCATTTTTTAAAAAAACTATCACCAAATGTGTTCACTTCCCAAATAACATTAAATGAAAATTAAAACTGAGTACATATCTCAGCATTTGACTCCCAAAAGTCAATCTCTTTATTCATTTACTTTCCAGAAGTTCATCTGTAGTTATACTGATTAATGAAAATCCAATGGAGTAAGTCATATGAAAACCTGTCCAACAACACTAGTAACTAAAGAAATACAAACCAAAATGTGGTATTATCCATCTATACAACACAAAAAATTTTATAGTAGTCAACGACAGGCCATAGTGAAACAAATACTTTCATGTAACACTAGTGGAAACGTTGAAAATTTTTCAAGGGCCAGCTCATGACCTGGTGGTGAAGGGAGCCAGATCCCACCTGGCTGACTACGCAGTCTGAATCCCAGCCCCAGCAGCTTGAGAAACACACCAGGCACGTGTGCATGCATGTAAAATCCTGACAGGGTGTAGGAATGGGAGAAAGGGGCTGCAGCATGACCATGCCCCATTAGGGCGTTTTTTTTTTTTTCCCCATTTCTCTGTCTTTCTCTGGTGAGTGCATACCTTCCTGACAAATAAAAAAAGAGAAAGAAATATTTTCAAAAAAGGAAAGAAATATTTTCAAGCCATTTAACCTGTTGATCTTTCTTTATTAATCTGTTCTAAGAAAGTAAACAGAAATGTACTAAAAGGTTTATGCTCAAAGACATTTGCATAGCATTAGAATAACAAATTTACCAAAATATTAATAGTAAATATCTTTAGTTGTTAGAATTGTAGGTGATTTTATACTTAACTATATATACATATATACACACATGCACACACACACATATGTATACGTATATATGTATACATACATATAGTTATATATAGTTTATATATATATATTTTTAATCAATTTCCATTCAATGTTCTAAAACTGTGTCCTAAAACATTTTAGAAATATCACTAGCCAGCAAGTTCACTGTTAACAGCAAAAGGGGGAAAAAAAGTTTATTTCAATTCAAGTCTTTTTTTCTGACACCTCCAACTGTCTATTCCACCAAGAGAAGTGCTCATGAGAGACTTCTAGCTGCTTATTTGATGTCTTGTTTAATTACTGGTTTTGGAATTAGTCAAGTCTCTCAGACGTCTGCTTACCTGGATTTGATGTGTACTGCATTGCAATCATTAGCATGGATGATGCAGAGAGATTAACATGAGCGGGAACACCTTCTCTCCTTGAGCCCACTGAAAGCAAAAATGTTTTGATTAGACACAATTCAATCTATATATAGTTAATCTGCATAGAGTATGAGAGCTAAGAACTTTAAAAAAAAAAAAAAAAGGTTTCAAACAAGCCAATGGAGGTTGGGCACAAATAAAACCAACAAATGTGTCCTGTCATACAACCGATAAAGTTGTAGCATCCAAAGCAAACATTTAGTAAGAATCCATAAGACGGAACACTGCCAGAATGAGATGGGATGACTTTATCAGAGCTCTACTTAGCTGTAATCTCTACTCGCAAGTTGTTTATATCTAGAAAGAAAAAGCAGAATCCCCCAAATGTCCAAAAGCAAAGACACATGGCAGGTTATACCAATAAGAAAGTAAAAATAAAAAGTCTTTAATCCCAAGTTGAATTGTATTAACTTTTAGAAATACAGATGAAAATAATAGTTTATCATTTGTACTTACTAAAATAGCTACTTATACAAATTGTGTATTATAAGAACTAATATATTTATTAATGTAAAAATTATTTTCAACTCTCACATATCATTAAACAATTTTATTCAAACCTTCCCATGTTAACTTCATCAATAATGTCTTCATTACCATGAGATCCACTTTTATAGCTTCTATAGCTTACCATCTTCATATCCATCTGAGTTGTCTGGAAGACAGCACTTTGTGAATTTCTGAATAATGCTGTTGCAGGTCATTTTATCCCATGCCAACAGTACTCAATCACAAAGCAAGTTGGTTTCTTCAAACTCCATGTTATTGCTGTATTCTCCTGATCTCCACTTACATACTGCTTTTAAGACATCTTTAAAGTGGCTTGTTTACAATGGCATCAAACACCTTATTAATTTTTTTGTCTCTCTTGTTTGACAGAGTTTATCAGGTAATCCTGTTTAAATATTCAGGACTAGAATGTGGAAGCCATTTGGGGAAGTTATATGTTGTCTCCAAAGATTACTTAATTATCCCAATCACCAGTAATTGAGAAGTCCATAAAAGGAAAAACTTTATTAGTTCTCAAGTATAAAATTAATTCCTTTTTTCCTTAGGTATAACTGCAGGAGGAGGAGAAATCTCTCCTTATACTTGGGCTTGTGTGGCAAACTGGTAAGCTTGAACAGAATAATGTACAGAGAGTTTAAACTCCTAGAAAAGTCCACCCTCGATTTTTTACACACAATTCAGACTATTGATGGACAACCACCAAAGAGCAGATAACCACGGGGCCAACAGATGACGTAATGGTTACATCATTGGACTCCTGCATGGCCAACCACTATTGGAGTCACAGACTCAGTGACCTGAAACTCATACCAGGCACATGTGTGTGTGGGTGCCCAAGACCCCAGGAGGAGAATAGAGAAGAGATTACAGCATGGCCATCGTCCCCAGGGGATAATTTCTTACTTTCCCTTTTGCTGTCTCTGTCTCGCTCTCTGGTGAGAACATACACCATGGCAAAAAAAAACTCTAAAAAAATGGCAGATAATCTCAATTCTGCTTTATTTTACTTCATATGAAACTACATTATGTGGGGACCATATCTCACGTACATCCAGAAAGGATAAGACAACTTACAGTAAACACGTGTATAATAGAACCACTATTAAAGAGCTGTCATAAAATAAAGTGAAAATGAAGAAAATTGAACATGATTCTATCTTTTCCTTACACGAAGGACTGAGGGTATCATAAGAATGAACAGTGGCCGTTACATCAACAACTTCACAAAAACAAATAAAATAAATCTATAATTAATTTTCATTTACCTAAGTTTGCTTTTATTAACCACTTGGAGCTGGGCTGCTGCTAGCCCACTCAGAAGGTGATAATTCAGGAATATAAATCCGTGTGGCTATACAACGTTTAAGTAAGTACTAATAATCAGATAAAGACGTGGAGGTCAGTTCACTGCTCACCCAGGGCAATGTTGACTAATCAAATACGATTAACCAAGGAAAAATGTTTAAGCCAAACTCTAAAGAACAGAATGTGGTTGTTCTCAAATGTTAGCTAGGAAGCGTATTCAAATCCAGCTTCTTGAAGACTCTTGACTAGAGATTCTAACTTCATTTGGAAAACAGGAAACTACATGTTTAATTAATATGCACATAATGTGATTCTAAATGCAAGCTGGCCTTGGACCTCTTTGAGAAGTATTATTATAAGGATGAGAAATAAGAAGGGTGGCCAGCCCTAAAGTCTGGCAGTTACGGGAGTCTGATACCACAGGCTGACCATGGTTCAAGTCCTGGCCCTGGAAGCTTGAAGACATGCTGGACACACGTGTGTGCATACCTAAAATCCTGACAGGACGGAGAGATGCAGGAGAAAGGATTGCAGCATGACCACATCCCACTGGGGCAGTGTGTTCTCCCTCTCCCGCTCGCTCTATCTCTCTGTTCTCTCTGGCTCTCTGGCTCTCTGGTTCTCTCTGGCAAGCATGTGCGCCCTCTGGCAATTTGGATTTAAAAGAAGGAAGGATATCCCCAGTAAGGTGTCTAGGGCTGGGAGGAAGAACTGTATTACTCTGTGCCCTTTGTTAAAAAATAAAAAATGAAAGAACGTCTAGTCTCATACATATTCGAGAATAAAAGGATATATACATCCATTCCTTGGGGGGACAAGTGTTTTCACCTTCACTTAAATTCATCTCAAACTTTTTAATAATAAGCATTTCTCAACAACGAAAACTACTATTAAGGGAGGCTGAGAGTCACTGTGCCTGGAGACCTTTGAAAATGGGCAAGATGCCCAAATACCTTGGATGATTTAGGTGAAGTCTATTTGGAGAATGGCCCAGATGGCTAAGCAACCTTTGGATGTCCCTGCTAGCCCTCCAAAGCCATGCTCTCCTCAAGTAGGGCCAGCATAAAACTGAAAGTGTTCCCCTGGCTCCAGCCCTAGGAAATTGGCTCCAGCGGTTATATAAACAGACGGTGCCTTGCAATTTCTTAGGCTTCTAACAGGCTGAATAAAATCTCTGCAGTTCTAATTTAATAAACATGCACAGGCACACAACATTTATTGAATCTTGTTAAAACGGCATGATGTCAACAGATGTGCAGCTTGTCCCTAGGAGAGTGTAAGGAGCCAAAACAACAGAAAGGAGAAGGTAATTAATCAAAATAAGAAAATTTGACATAATATTGTGCTTAGGATATATAATTTTTTAAAAGAATTATTTACTTATTTAATTCCATTTGTTGTTGTTGTTGTTGTTATTTAATTTGAACAGAGAGAGAGAGGGAGAAAGGGAAAACAAGCAAGCAAGCTATCAGGTCCGGGACTTGAACTGTGGTCGGCCATGTGGGAATCCAGTTAACCACCACGCCACCTGCTGGCCCCCAGGATATACAATTAAAAGTTTTCAGTGCTGGGCTAGCTGGTTGCATAGTGGTTAAGGCAGGAGGATCCCACTTGGCCTGCTCTGTGGTTCAAGACCTAGACTCAGAGGCTTGAAAAATACAGTGGGTGCGTATGCGTGCACACCCACAATCCAAAAGGAGAAATGAAACAGAAGGAATTGCTCCCTGACCATTCCCCATAGGGGCTGCTTACTCATCTTCCCTCTCTCTCTCTTCTCTCTGTCTCTCTCCAATGAGTGCAGCTGTCTCTAGCAAATTTTTAAAAAAGAAAACGTTTTCCATCCCATCCCTATCCTCTCAGCACCACTATGAACGGTATCGCTACCTTCCCACATTCTGTAGTTCCTTATGGACTATCATGTACAGCTCCCACAAAATGGTCACCCCCAAAAAAGTAAGCATGACATAGGAAAAACTAGTTTATAAAAGAGAGATCAGATTATTTGCCTGAGAGCACCAACCTAATTATTAGGACTACAGTCCAAGTTAATGCGGCTTCATAGTGAATGCTCTAGTCACTTATTCAATGAGTATTTTTTTCAGGACCTCAGGTGTTGTTCTAGGCCCTGGGGATACACAGTGGTAAAGAATATAGAGAAGCCTTTGTCCTTCTAGCTCTTAGAGGCTAGTGCTGTGTTATCCAATATGGGACCACTCACCACATGTGGCTATTTAAATTTAAAATTAAGCTAAATTAAAAATCCGATTTGTACCGTCTGTTGCCCTGTATTGGGTTTTTGCTCATCTTTTTTCCTAAATATTGTTAGTCTCTGGAAGTTACAGAAACATATCCTCCATAGTAGCAACAGAGCGAAAAAGATACAAGGCCAAAGGTCTAGAATCACATATTCAATGAAATCAAGTGACTGCTGAAGGAATCTTTATTTTTTCTGAGGGAAAGTGACTTTTTGAGGAAATTTAAATTGGAAAAAGAAACTAAATGAGACTGCACAGGCCAGGATACACAAGAAGCATTTTGGACTAATATCATTATTCAGTTTTATTATCATTTTAAAAATAACATAGCCTTAGAAACCAGCAGATGGTAGAATGGTTATGTCACTGGACTCCCATATGGCCGACTGTGATTCAAGTCTTGGACCTAGTGGCTTGAAATTCACACCGGACGCCTGTACAAGAGCCTGAAATCCCAAGAGGAGAATGGAGGAGAAGAGATTGTGGTGTCCATCCCCTTGAGGGGTGAATTCTCACTCTCTGTCTCTCTTTCTCTCTGGAGAGTGCATGCACCCCACAGCAAAAATCCCTCAAAAAATTAAAATTTAAATTTAAAAAATAACATAGCCTACATTAATTAATGTGCATTTGGAATCTGTTTTTCCTCTTCTCTATCAAAGCATCATCTTCGAAACATCCCTATTTCAATTTGGTCTATAAATCACAGATCCTCTATTATAAAATAGAAAGGTTTCCATGGTGACATGCAAATGACTTTTTCAATTCTTAGTAACTTCTTTGATACATTTTTCATAAACAAAGCATATTGCACACATTTAGAATAGGCAGAAGTATATTTTATTTATGGAAAGAGTTAAAAGGGTTATGTCAAAAGAAAGTTTTATAACAAATAAATTAAAGGTTGCCCTGCAAACCTCAAAAGGAGTTATTTAAAAATAAAAGTACAGCACATGGTTGGTGGACAAAGATGGCATGAAGGTCATATCTGATACACCTGCAGGCCTCTTAATCTGAAGGAGCTGCAATACCTCATTAGATCCACTTTAAAGCTCAGAACTTCATCTTCTAGGTCCTTAATAACATAATCATTTAATATCTAAAAAGCTGTGTTTTCTATTTGACCTGAAGAACACCACACTAAAGAAATAAAAGCTTTTTTGTCTTAAATACTTTACGGAGTACTCAGAAAATGCCACATCCTCCACCCTAACCTGTCCTGAAATAAAAATATTCTTGAAGAAGTTGAATGCTCCTGTCTTGGTATAGTCAGAATTTCTAAACGCTGAAACAACTACCAGAAATAGAGGCAACGTGGATACAAAAAAACAGACACACATTCTCCATTTTAACCTGATGAATCTGCAACTAGAGCCCTTGTGTGGTATCTTTGGGTCTACACCTTCCAGCCTACCTCGTGAAGGAACAAGTACAAAATAAACACCAAAACTGTGTAGTAGATTGTGGCTGTAGAGGTTGGTATGACAATCTATTTTCCAAGATTTAAAGAAGACAAAGATTGGTTACTATTGAGCCATAGGAATAGTGACCAAAAATGTTAAGTCAAAACCAAGGACTAGAAGGAGTGCAAAACAAGCTCATGGACCAGATCAACAATAGGTTAGAAGAAGGTGTGTTCTTTTTACACAATATAAAAATGACATTACTTAACCTACAATTTTTAAGCCTGAAATAATCTTAGAGAGCGAACAATGTTTTCCAAAACCCTCCTTTATATTTGAAAAAGGAAATGGAGTCCCAGGGACATGAAATGACATATTCATAACTATAAGTGAACATCAACTTACTCCAATAATAAAGACAGATTTTGTAATACGTTAGTTGCCAAGGTTCACACATTATATAAGTCAGGATGCCTACAAGCCATGCATTAGGGTCTGGGTTTCTAATTAAGTAGTAATTAATAATCAACTATGAAAAAACAAATTGTAGCTGTCATAATATTTGATCAAACTTAAGCATAACATCAGAGATTATTCAATGCCTCTCCCCAAACTATTAATTTATTCCAAGAAGTTGAGACACAGTAAATTAGATTATTAGGAAGATATAGTATTACTTGCTGTTCTTCAAAATAAAAATAAGAATTTATATGCTTAAGTTTAACACTTAATATTTACTTATTTTAAAAATATGACTAGACAATTCTAAGACTCTATTCATAAACAAGTACTTGTCCATAAGGTGACACAGAAGCAAAATAGAATATGATTAAATATTCTATTATTTAAATGGTATGATCAATCTGCTAATTACTTTGAATCACTGTATAACTTGGGCAGAAGTCAGCCTCTTTGCTGAAAGACATGAAAATTAAAATTCCATAGCTAGGGACCAGCAGTTAGTGTAATGGCTATGTCGCTAAACTCCCATGTAGTCGACCGCGGTTTAAGTCCTGGACCTGGTGGCTTAAACTCATGCCGGGCACGTGTGTGTGCGTGCCCAAGATCTCAGGAGGAGAATGGAGAAGAAGTGACTGCGGCGTGGCCATCCCCCCGGGTGGGTGATTTCTCGCTTTCTGTCTCTCTGTGTCTCTCTGTCTCTCTGGCGAGCACACGTGCCCTATACCAAAAACCTCTCAAAAAAAAAAAAAAAAAAAAAACAATCCATAGCTAGAATTAAAATTGCAAAGTAAGTAAATGTAGCCCCAAACTGAATGTGTTGGGATCAGAAGATGCTGTAATGGTTACGTTGGATTCCCATGTAGCCAACTGCAATCCGAGTCCCAGACCTGCTAGCTTAAAACTCACACCATGCATGAGTGCATGCATGCCCAAAATCCCAAGAGGAGACTGAAGGAGAGGGAATTGCAGTATGGCCATTCCCCCGTGGGTTGATTTCTTGCTTTCTGTTTCTCTGTCTCTGTCTAGCGAGCATACACACACAATAGCAAAAATCTCCTTAAAAAGGGGGATGGGGGAATGTGTTTATCAATTGTTATTACAAAGCAACAACTTTAATAAGCTCATAAGTTCATTAAAATCGAAATGGTGAACAGTGATTGGTATGAGTTGAATGTAACCAATAAAGATATTTCACGGGATGAGCATTGAGGGAAGGAGAGAAGTAAACTAACACACTGCACACCAGGCATTGTGCTAGCACTTCACCAATATTCTGGGATACTCAGTTTCATTACCACAACAGCTCCATAAGACAGCTGCTATTATTATTCTCATTTTACAGGTAAGAAATAGAAAGTTTAAGTAACGTGCCTAAGGTCACACAGCTAGTGGATGGTGAAGGAGTGTGATTTGAATCTAGATCTGTTTGACTTCAGCAATCTTTTCAGATTATCCACTGAAACATAGATGAATCCATAACCCTTTTCTTTCCTTTTTCACAGGATCTCACTATTGCGATCCTCCCACCTCAGCCTCCCAGCTGGGACTACAGACACACTCTGCCACACACGGCTCTTTTTCAGACAGGGTCTCACTATGTTGTTCAGGATCGTGAGCTCCTCCTGCCTCAGCCTCCCAAGACATAGGGATTACAGGCACACACACCACTCCACCAAGTCTCTAGGTCAAGCCAGAAACTGGATCTGGACCTCCCATGTGGTCCTAGCCTGCAGAGCACAGCATCTTAGCAGGATGAACCACCATGGCCTGGCCCATAATCTGCTTCTTTAAAGAATACTTCACAGGGGGCCAGTAGGTGGCATGGTGGTTAAGGCACTGGACTCCCATATGGCTGACCACAGTCTAAGTCCCAGGCCCAGTAGCTTGCAAATCACGCTGGGCACATGTGCATGCATGCCCAAAATCCCTGGAGGAGAAAGGATTGAAATGTGGCCATTCCCCCAGGGGGCAACTTTTCAGTCTCCCTCTCTCTGTATCTCTCTGTCTCTCCATCGAGCACATGTGCCCTATAGCAAAAACCTAAATAAAATAATACTTCATAAGGATTTTAATCACAAAAACTACAACACAGCTTTTCTTTGCTCTCATATGTAAAGAGCCTACAGAATTAAGTCTATAAAAGTGAAATAGGGGTGGGTCCTACAGCTTAGACATTAAGGAAAGCAGATCTCCCATGGCTGACTGTGGTTCAAATCCTGGCTTTAGCAGCTTGAAAAATATGCTGGATGCACATGTATGCACACCCGAAATCTCAACTGAATGGAGAAGGGATTGAGGTGTGACCATGCCCCTGTACGAGAGAAGGACATTCTCTTTCTCCCTCTCTCTCCCTCTCTCTCCCTCTCCCTCTCTCTCCCTCTCTCTCTCTCCCTCTCTCTCCCTCTATCCCTCACTAACACACACACCACCCTCTGTCAATTTTTTTTTAGGTGAAATAGAATTCAAATCAGTTCCCTTTATAACTGTTCCTTGCACATGAGTTGCAGGCTTTAGCTTTATTCAAAGTGTTTTCATAAATCTTGACTCACTTTATTATCCCCTGCAAGGGAAAGCCGATGCGATCATCATTCTCTAGATGAGGTTTCAACTCCGTGAGCTGTTCAACATCACACAGCAAGTTAGCAACAGAGCTGGGACCAAAACCAATGCCTCCTGACTTTCTATCACAACCTACAGCCTTTCAGATGCAAAAGACAAGAATCTCTGCATCTGAGGCAGCAGTCCCTCCACTTTCTTCTGGAGGGCAGAGATAACTGTCATTTCTATGTAAGAAACATGAGTTGTCCCTTGAAATGTCCTTTTTTCCTGATTTATAAGATCAGACTATACGGATAACACAATTCTGAAGTACAATTGTCTTCCATTTCTTTGATTTTCGACCATAATATCCATGCTGAAATGACTGGATTTAAATCACAGCGCATGTATATAGCAAATGATTGCATTATAATCTTGAAAATCTAGAGCCTGTAACAGCAAAAGCAATTTCCATTTGTACGACACATAAAGATAATCTAGTATGAGGTAACTGTGAACTTACAGATAGCCATTGGTAGAAAAGATGTGCTAAGATATTCAATAATATCCTTGTGCAGAAATGGAGGAAAGGTAGCTAACGTTGATATCATCGTAAGTGTAGGGCAAAGTGCTCAGAATATCATCGTTGAGAAAGGGTAGCAAACATGTAGTTGTATAAAATATCGACTGTCCAAGATCTAAAAAACAAAAGTGAGTCATCAGTCACTGAATAGTTTGCCATTAAGAAGATATGCTAATTTTACATTTGAAGTTTTTCTGGTTTTGTTTTTTGGTTTTGCTACAGGGTGCATGCGCACGCCAGAGAGAGACAGGGAGAGAGAGGGAAAGTGAGAAAGCACTGCCCCAGGGGGCGATGGCTACACTGCAATCCCTTCTCCTCCATTCTCTTCTTGGGATTTTGGGCATGCATACACGCATGACTGGCATGATTTTCTAGCCACCAGGTCTGTGATTCAAATCTCGATTGGCCCCGTGGGAGTCCAGCACCTAAACCACCACCTAAACCACCACTCCACCTGCTACCCCCTGCATTTTACGTTTCAATAAGGTGGTTATATGTAGTCAAGCAGCTACTGCTCCCTTCCTATGGAGAGTTCTGAAACACACTGCTTAGTATTGGACCCTGTGTACATAGTATTTGGTCTGATGAATAAAAATGTTAAGAAATATAAGTACCTATTACATGTGCTTTTCCTCAACACTTTTTTAATCTTCCATAATACATGGTTCTCCTATGACTCCCTGATCTCCTAAATTCCATGTGAAAATGAATCCTAAAATCTGTCCAGCATTCTTACCTCCAGTACATTGTATACAATATAATGGAGACACAAAGATGTTGGGTTGTCTGCCTGATAAAGATTTTAGAAAAGTCAAGGGCGGGACTAGGAAAAAATAAAAATCCAGGTTAATGCTGCTCCATCAACCAAACCACAGTGGTCTTCCACCTGGAGGGCAATGAGGGAATTGCGATCTCCAGCAGAGCGGAGCATTCAGCAGGCACCAAAGGAAGGAAGCTGCAAGCTGCTGCTGTGTGACCCTGTGCATTTGTCATCAACTGTCATCGAAGGAAGGGCCACCTCGTGATCATCTTGCTCTCAATGTTTTTAAACAGGGATTGTCATAATACCTACCTCACCTCATTAGAAGGATCATTAGGAGGTTTTAAATAAGAGAAATGTGAAGTGCTTAGTGCAGCACATACTGTGGGTCCACCAATATTAGCCATTATTATTAATATTAAGAGTTACTATTATGATTACCTGCATAACGAGTAAAAATAGAGGACATTCAAAAAAAAGAAAAAGAAAGAAAACACACAACTATTTAGCTTTTGAATCATGTAAACCAAATCTCATTATGCTGTATGTACATCTCAATATTTCCGGATCTCTGGAAAATACAGACCACCAGCCAAGACACTAAAATGAAGACTGGTCATTTTCTTATTTATTATCATATAAATGTATTAGACTCTGTTTTGCAGCAGATTTGCCTTCTTGATACCATTTTCACTCCTAGTGTTACCCCGATCATCATTAGAATCAGTACGCATCTCAACAGGCACATGAGCTGATAACAGAAAGGATGTGGCCACAATGCACACTGGGAGCCAGGAGCAGTCAACCTTGGGTACAAGTCAATGAAATGGAACCTTCACGGGTGTTTTACTAACAATTAACGGAGGCTGTGCACAAAAAACACCCCAGCTGCTTTCACAGAGACTTTTAACCTAACTACAGGACATTCACATGGATAAGGGCCTGAGAGCCCAGCTGGAGTATTTTTCATCTCCGGAAAAGGCCTGGAGAAAGTGATTGCCCAAGAGCCCCTGAACTGTAACCAGTGCTCTTCCCTTTCCAGCCCTGGACCCATGTGAGGACAGAGCCTGTAGCCGAGGCACAGCAGTTCTTAAACCCAGTGAGCAAAAGCAGTGCCCACAGAAGCTTGCTAAAAATTCAGATCCTCGAGACCCACCCTTAGTGATGCTTATTCACAAGTCCCAGGATGGGACCCAGAGTTCCATATTCCAAGCCACCTCGATGATTCTGACGTCGTTCAGATGGCACTAGAAGGAACAGTGCTGGGCTATTTCTCTAACTATTCACTAGGAAGGGCTACTGAGTTCTATTTCTATCTTCTAAGCTTCATTATGGCAGAACTAGCACAGAATAAATAGAGAACAAACAAGAGTAAAGTCACAATACAGCTGTGAGTATCAGAGCAAAATGTTGTCATCTCCCCTGAAATTGTCACAATTCATACATTAATTGCCATTATAGAGATTGTGATTTGCCAAACTGAATGTCTTTATCTTAATCAAAGGGCTTTGAAACTAAAGGACAGTTGCTCTAGCCCAGGGCACCATCCCAAGACCAGCGAGGTCCACAGTGAATTCAGAACTGGCCCAGAGAGCCACTGACCACCATCATAAGCTCTGCCAGTCTTAGGCTTAGATTCATCTCATTTAACTGCTCAGCTGTGAGAGGGGAACAGTGAAAGTAGCTAGGCTTAGGACAATTACAGCAGTACACAATTAGCGACTTGACAAATTTCTATGTTTTCATATTCACTATAATACAGAATTGTAAATGTAAGAAGAACAAACTCAACAATCAGTATTTCATCATTCTGATAAATGTAGCCTTTTAAAAGTTAGGAACACATCACACTAAATAAACCATTAAGCATACTCTTAGGAGAGTTACCCATAACGTAAAGGTAAAATAACCCCCCACCACCCATTCATTTCCCCAAATCCCAATTTTTCTGTACAGTGAAACTTTGTTATCATGCCTCTAGAGACCAAATTATCAGTGCTTTGAAGTTAAAACAATTAGTGCTACAAAGTGCATTTTCTGCAAAAATCCCTTTTCTTACTGTCTGATTTTCCCATTTGATTCTTTCAAATGTCAGAGGTCTTCAAAAAGTTCATGAAAACCCACATTATGAAAAAATTAGGCATGGAGTTTTTTTTAATTTGAACCAAAATAAACTCATACTTTAATTTCATCTTCCCACTAACATTTTAAAGTCCCCACATATACATTGGATAAACAATAGATATTACTGTATTCCTTTTCATGGGTTAGAAGAATTTGGTAAGCAAGCAAAATAATGAAACTGAGTAAAGACCACATCACAGAAAAGGGCAAGCGTTAAAAGCACTACTCATACTGTGTTCGATACTGTCTCCAACACATGCCATCTCATGCTGCACCAACATTCTGGTACATTTTGTAATAATTATCAATCGTTAGTTAAATTTGAAAGCGTTCTTAGAGATTTCTTCTTATGTAATCTCCTTTAAAGACAGGAAAAAAGGGCCCCAGAAAATTTCCGTGATTTGGGGGAATAAAAAAAAATTACCAAATCATTCAGTGGATGAGAGCCTGTTCTTCAAGCTCCATGTCTTTACATTGTCTAGGAGCAAACTTTACACTCTCAGCTCCAAAATCCTAAATTCAAAAGGAGTCCCCATGCCGAGCAGGAGAAAAAACAGCATTTCTTGTGATATCCTCCCTCCTTTCTCCAGCTCGTTTTTCCCCAATACAAGTCCAGGCGGACAACATCCCGCTGGCAGTAAAACAGGGTGAAATAATAGAATACGGAAACACCATAACTCAGTTTCAGTGTGAGAAAAGCTTCAGCCACACAAAGCCCTTTCAAGCTATTTATTACAGTAACAACCGTCTCTAAGCACTTTGCTCAGCATCATACATAATCATAAATAGCACATGTACATTTCCAAAGGCTTTGATTAAATGCTCACCGTGTTGGCCATGCTGTAGTAAAGGAACTAGATCCAGGAGAGTCACCAAAGTCACGTAGAGGCCTTGGTAGTCCAAAGAGGGGTAGTCTGACAACTGAGCATCACGACTTTGCGGGCCGCGTTCTGAGGGAGCATCTCGCAGGACGCTGTAAAGGAGGGAGCGAGTAACAGTAGGGTTGATGGAACTGACCTGCGGTCTTAGAGATGGGGTGAGTGGGAATGGCACAGGAAAAAGACACATGGTCATGGGCACTGTCAAATTGGAGGCATCTTGGTTTTCCTTCTTCCCTGTGCGGGACAAAATGCTGTTGGGGGGACAAAGAAAAAAAAGAGACAACAAAGACACAAAGAACAGCACATTACATTGAAATGACACTCTAAAACAAATAATAAAACACCAGATACATCCCACATAAGATGCAATTGCCACACCAGCAGAGTCCACCAATCTAGTACTGGCCACATAGCTTCGTGCTCAAAGATACCAATAACACAAGGTTTACTTTGTGGAAGCTTCTTTGCATCTCATGTGTTATCTGGCTAGTAAGGAGCAAAAATATAAAAATGCATGTTTCAGTGCCAAACCCATGTTTTACAGTTTATCAATTTGGTGAAGGAGAGGTTTCCTAGAAGGAAAAGCAACGGCTTTGTCTAATGAGTCAGGGCTTTTATTTCTAAGAACAAGGAGCTTTCCAAAGCAAAGAAGTTTTCAGCAAGACTGTCTTAATCAGGCTAATAGAAACCTGCAAAATATAGGTATGGCACTTGCAGAAACATGTTTTAGCAAAGAATAAACATGTGTGTTTATTAAGAAAGTCTTAAAAATCACATGTTTATTGCATCAAAATAATGTCTATATGTATATTATGATACTGTTTCATGACATTCTGTCAGTATCATTTGAGATAATGAAGTTTAAACAGGCATATGAATTTAGAAATAATACATATTTCTAAAATGTTAGCTAAACTACATTGGAAAAGCTATAAAATAATATATAGTAGATGGTCCATAGCGTATGTTTGTGAACTATAATGATAATGGTTATTTATGTGTGTTTTTTAAATTTTGCATGTTGGGGAGGAAACATTTTATTTTATGAATACAAACAGTGGCTTATTAAATAGTTACCTTCGAAATTCTAAAGACTAAGCAAGCAGTATCTGTCATAGCTATACATCATACAATAAGGTCTCATATAACACTACTGCTACTTACGTTATTATTCAACAAAACTCACTAAAAACTAAAGGAAAGATAATTTAGAAAGTTAAAAAATTTTAATGGGAATAAAAATAAATTCTAAAAATAAATTGGTTTTCTTTTAGCCTTAATTTTAAAGTAAAAACCTTTTAGTAAAAGCAAGAGAGCAGAAAAGCTGTTCATTTCAAATAGAAGAAATTACTGCTTAGCTAAATGTTGAGGTTTTTAAAATTAGGTTATGCTATTTATTATTAAAGACAATAGTTGTACCTTATAATGATGACATCAGTTGCACTTACAAAGTGCTTTTATATAGTACACTTAAATGTTAGTCGAAATAGATAACAGTTTATAAATGTTTCATTACATAAAAATAAGCTTGTTTTATACTTAGTCTATCTGCATCAAACATTACCAAGTTCTTAGTTAATAATATTGCAATTACAATTTTACAGTGATGTGAAGATTTGGTTAGTGTCAAGCATGCTTGCTATATCGAGTTTACATCTATTTTTATTTGCTCTTAGTGAAAAATATGTTAAGAAAATGTAAGAAAAATGACTACATGCTTTTTATTTTCCATGTGCCTAATTTACCTCGATTTCCTTTGTCTTCTGTTACCCAATGTCCCGGGAAAAACAATTGATAATAATAAAAATCATTTCAGAATACTTATGTAATACTTCTTTGCAATAAATGACTTAAGATTTGGTGTGATTTTTGTTTTTACTTTTAGAGGGATTAGTTTACCTTTTTTTGTGTGTAATGTATTTTACTTTATAAGCTTAAACTACAATGGGATAATATCCATTCCAGTTACCCCTGTCTGCCTATGTTTATTATAAATACCATCAAATTTTCCATCAGACTTTATACTTTTCTCATATAACTCAATTACTCCTAAGAGTACCATCTTTAAATATTATTCTTGATAAGCCCAGTAACCAAAAATCTGTTTTAATCCTTCAGGACTCTTCCCCACTAAAAATTCCTTTAGAATCACAATGGATATTAATCAAAATACAGTATTTCCCAAACTTCAGCCTTAAATTAGCCTATTACCAGCATCTTTTTAAAATTACAAGATGTGAATCTTACAGAAGTGGCATAAGCACAGCACTTCGCCTTGCAGACAAAAACAGCTGAATACCATAAATTAATGCTATCCTTTAAAATGCTCTGATCAAACTTCTCCTTGGTGGGGGAAATATCACACATTATTTTCTTAAGTATGCATTAGTATTTTTCCAAAGTTTGATAAAATTTAACAAACACTAGTCGAATCTGCTTTAGAGACACTGCCTTTGATATTTTTCCCTTCCTGTATATGTGGGATTCCCAAATGATAACAACAACAGCTTCATACATGCAGGGAGGGAAGAATGTCAGAGTTGAAACAGTAAAAGTTCTCTCTTACTGATTTTAGATTTAATCCTTAGGTGAGGTTGAGAAAAAAAATGGCTGAAAATGAGTATTCCATGAAACCAGTTTTAAAATACCATTCATGTCTCAATGTAAGGAAATGTTTTCATTTGTGGTAAAACTTAAGAAGGGCTCATGAATAAATGTACAATGCATTGTGATTTTATGATGTTTTGTGAAGTTTATTCAGAAAAAAATAATAATAAATTTATTTCCCCAACCAAATTGTCTAATTTGGGAATGACAAAACCATTTTTCCCCATCTGAAACTCTTT
>NW_006203764.1:2759742-2775550 GCF_000334495.1 Tupaia belangeri chinensis
CAGAGGTCTGTAGACCCAACCAAAAATAATATTAAGAATGCCCTGCTCAGAAGAGTTTGACCCAGCAGTCAACTTTTCACCTTTCCTTTCCCTTCTGAGATCGCTTTATCAAGCGCTGACTTCCATCATCAAGATGAGGCAAGAGAAGTCCTCTGTGGATGTGGGGAAAGATGAGAAGTTGCCCTAAGGTATTTATAGCACAGAAAATTAATATGTCAAACAAACTTACTATAGCGTGATTAATTTTGACACTTGAGTTGAATCTATGCACTAAACAAATTTATTTGATTCATTTGCTATGATCTAAAGCTACTTCACAGCCTTTGAATCCTTGAAGGACATATATATATATATATATATATATAAAATGTGTGTATATATATATATTTACATATATATACATATTTTTCCCAATGATTAGAAATTACAGTTCAATTAAAATTATTGGACTGAGATTAGAATTTATTTTTAAAACATATTAAAATTTCTGAAGCAGTTTTCCTCAAATGTAACGACTTTTTTTTAAAAAAAGATTTTTAATGCTAGCAAATTGAACAGCACTGGTAGAGAGATCTGGAGGAAGGAAGTTCAAATATATATTTTTTATAGATATTATGTGTGTGTGTGTGTGTGTGTGTGTGTGTGTGTGTATCCACAGTGAAAGAGATTATAACTTGAGGTTTAGCCCAAGAATTGAACCTATAGATACTAAAGTCCAACTCATGACCTGTTGCATTCCTCAGTGTTTTTTTTTCTCACCCTACTTCGTGTGTGTGTGCGCACATGTGTGTGTCCTCCTCTCACTATGATCTATCAGCTCTGCTCAGACACAGTATCTACAACTAATTACTAAGTGGAAGACAGAGTGAAAATATCTGGGAATTGAAATATTGTCCTCATTTCAGGTACAGCTCAATTTAATGTCAGAAAGGATGGCCAATCTTTGTGCTAAGTATGCCTTTCCTTCCCTCC
Source organism: Tupaia belangeri chinensis (assembly GCF_000334495.1). Taxonomy (NCBI): domain Eukaryota; kingdom Metazoa; phylum Chordata; class Mammalia; order Scandentia; family Tupaiidae; genus Tupaia; species Tupaia belangeri. The sequence goes on from NW_006203764.1 coordinate 2,760,715, forward strand.
ATATCTAAGGGAGTCCAAACTGTTCTACCAGCTCCTAATGGGCCAGTGGGCACTGGCATTCCCCAAAGGCCAAACCAAGATTTCGCTGATAGAAGTGCCCCTTTCACATGATAAACAGTACTAAGAGAAGCAGTATAGCATAATTGCTGAAAGTATGTTCCTACATTAGGACCACCAAGGACAAATCTCAGTTCTAACACTTATTAGATAAGTAATTTCGAACAACTTATTTAACCACTCTTTGCCTTAGTTTCATTATCTGTAAAATGGGAATAACAATATATTTGAATTACTATGAGGGATTAAAGGAAATGACACTTTCAAAGTGCTTAGAACAGTGCTTAACAAATATAATCACTATCATTGTAATAGAAAATTGCTATGACAATGAGAGTTTCTTGTTACAAGTACCATTAGCAGTAGGTTTTGATGTAGCCTCCCTTTGAAAATAGACTCAGTTCAATTACATAGAATCTTCTCTGACAGGCCACTTGATCAAACTACCTTAAGCAGTTTCACCACTAAAATGTTAACAAGCATGATCATATTCTAATGATCCATTGCTAAAAAATGGAATCTTTATGTCTTGCAAACACGACTGCAGGATCTTAGCTTTTTGGCACAATTTGTCTTGGCTTTTTGGCACAATTTCCAAGACCTAAGCACCAATCTAGGATGTTACAATTTCTTTGCAAATTCCATTCGGAATACTTCCTACGGGAAAGTGTCTCTCATTTTGAGAACCTTCAGAATTTATAATAAAGGAAAGTGTTTCCCATTGAGAATGCTGCCCTCAAAGACCAAAGGAAAATTCAAGAGAACAGAATCAGATGCCTTGGTTCATAAATTCATCTCATTATTACTATGAAAATTGGTCTAATTATCTCACTGCAATTTGAAAAGAAGGGAAATAGCCTCTAACAAGGTCCTAAATTTACTATCCAAGTATGAAATCTATGAACTGATAAACAGAACCCCTTCAATACAGAACAGAGACACTAAGAATTCTAAACAAGAAAAGATATTCCAAAGAATGAGGAGCACAGAGAAGGAAGGGAATGCAGAAGATTGGTCACTGACTGGGTCACATGACCACATGAAGCTTCTCTCCATAAAGCATTCAGACTACAATGGCAAAGCCTTAGCCTGCTGGAAACTCCAGTGTCACTACAGTCATTCTGAATGTGTTCTTCTTCTAATACTTATCCTACAAGACTTTTACAGCTAAAAGAAACAGCAAATCAATGTATATGTTTCCAACATCGAATTTAAAGGGAAGATGATCAAAGGTAATGGAAGGGGCCAACTTTGGAATTTAATGGAAAGTAAGATGTTCTTTTCACTTCTTCAATGTGATCTCTCAAAATGACTGAGCCTTTACTTGCAAGGTACATCTTTGCTCATCTTTCTTAATGGGACATGAAGCAGATAGGTCCCTCCTGTCCCTACCTTATGGTAAAAGTCGACAGTATAAAAGAACTCCCATATTTTTGTTTCCTTATACTCCACAGATAAGAACAACTATAAGGCACGTTGAACAACTGAAGTGTTATAGTGATTAAAAATAACTGCTATGACCATATACAAAGGGTCCTCAAAAAGTTCTTAGAAATGTGTATTACAGGAATATCATGCGTATGTCACAATTTTTTTTATCAAAATAAACTCATAATTTAATTCCACTGTTCCATGAACTTTTTGTAGTCCTTTTGTATTACAGTTAGGAAAACAGGAAATACTAGTGATGAATCTGAAATGTCACTTATTTTGATTTTTAAATGTTTTAAAAACATTTTAAATGGTTCCTATTCTTAATTGTAAGCAGCATAGACTTGCCTTTTAATCCTACCCTATATTAGTGCCAAACATAGAACTTCTATCTTTAGAACTTCTATCTTTAATCCCACCCTATATTAGTGCCAAACATAGAACTTCTATCAGGATAACTTTATAGATATCCTGAAACAATGGTCCAACTGGGAAAACAGGCAGTAGCCGTGCTCTCTATTGTTTTCAGTGAGGCGTGGGATTTGACTGCTATATACACCCAGAGAGCTTGAGTCTAGACTCTTCTGGCAGAGCACTGTAAACTGAAGGCCCTTCAACACTTTCAATTCAATAAAAAAATTTAGGTCCCGATAAACTCAACAGTACTACCTACTAATTCTCTCAAAGGAGTGGATATATTAAAGCTTACCTTAACAAGGTCTGAGAAAAGTATTTCAGGGTGTTTGCAATGTCTGTTCCTGATGGTACAGGATAAATGTTGTGAAGAACCCGGTTATGATATTCCTGCAAGTACCGGATCTTGGAAGCAACTAGATAAAAGCAAAACAAAAAAGAAAAAGAAAAAGAGAAGAAGAAGAATCTTGTAATATGTATTCGGCATACAGTTACTTTAAAAAAATGATTACATACAGAAATTCAATCAGTATTTTCTGGACTATATGTAAATTTTTACTAGAATTCCATAATAGAAACAATTACAAAAGACTTTTAATTTCTTCTAACTGTATCCAGCACACAAAATTTTTAGTTATCTGATTTGGTATATGCTATTCACAAATTATTCATTACTTTTTTTTAATCACTACGGAAAGCAGTACTCCTAATAATTTTCTAATCACCCCAGGTTAGCTTATTACTAGCAAAATAATCATAGATATAAATCTCTACCACCAGGGAATTGTATTTAAATATTGCTTAACTAAAATGGTAGAAGAAAACTGAAAGGTCTTTTAACAACACTCTAAAAATCCTAAAAAATAGGAAGTCCACTGCACAATGGCATCAATTGAAATCAGGTTTTTAATTGAGTAAGTGGTCTTGAAAGTGTGTTTAGTTAATGTTTGAACTATGAGAATACGTTAAGAGTGGATTAACTTGATGAGTATTAAGTAGAATACAATGATTATGTAGTAATAAAAATATAAAAACTAAATGTCCCATTTTTCTTCCAAAGAATTTCAGAAATTAGGAGATGTCCTAATTGTTTTCTGAGCTTGGCAGCCCAGATCTTCTCAAGATTCAGGATGAACTAAATAGGTGTATTTACCCTCCTAGACCTACCTGGAGTCACCAGCATTGTCCACATTCCTGACCTGACCTTTGACCTGGCTGTAGTGAATGGCTCAGTCCTAGTCAATCCTCTTTGCAAATCCCAAGGAGCCACGGTGATCAACGTGTCTCTGGTCTCCTCTTCCACAGAGTTCTCAATACTGTCCATTTGTCCTTTCAATCTTTAAGGCTACCAAGGGAGCCTCTGCGGTGGCATGGCTCACTGTCAGCAGTTAACAGAAGACATATCAAGTCCCGGAGAAGCAAGGCTTTGCTGTTCCCAACAGCCCGTGGAAATAAGCTCCTGCATGCATTCTAACTGAAATGCTGCCTTCAGCAACTTAAAAAAAAAGTCAAAATGCTTTTGACAGGTGCAAGACGTAGAATCACAGAATGACAACACACTGGAACTAGAAAACCCCTATAGACCTTTTCTCATAACCACTTCATTTTAGAGATGGGGAAAAGGAAGCCCATGGGTAGACAGAGCAAAAGTAGCACTTAGAGTCCCACTGCTCTTTCCACTATGACGTGCTCTAGAATACGATTCTAAAATGAAGTCAACACGCAGAGAGCAAATGCTCATTGCATGGCATCAGAGTGATTTCCAGCAGTTAGTAGGTTAATCATTGATTCTAAATCCTACATACATTAATTAGCAGATTTGCCATTTCTCCCTTCTACTGCCAGAACTGTGGGGTCATCAGAAAAGTCATGACATATTTTCTATGCAAAAACACATCATGACTTTCCCAAAGATCCCATATTCCTATGATACATTTAGCATTGCCCCACAGCGATGTCTAAATAATACCTTGAGTGTGTACAGCACATTTGCTCTAAAGAAAGCAAAAACTGTATTTTCATTGTCTCAGTTAACCCTTATGTTTGTCTGTAAATAACCTTTTTTCCTGAAGAAGATATAAGCGGGTGATTCTTGAAAATACTTCCATTACATAATCTACAAAAATCCATTTTCTTCTCTCTCTCTCTCTCTCTTTTTTTTTTTTTTGCTACTGTTCATCATATTTGTTTAAAAACCACATTACAAGAAACTCACCCATTAATACATACTTCCAAGTTCCAAATATCTGAGATACAAGCTAGGGCATCATACATTTTCTGCTCACCCACCATCACAGTAATGCTTTGTTACTGTTACTGTGATTTTTCTCAAGTTTAATATTCAGCAAGTTTCAGTAGAGTATTTCAGGAATATCATTAATCATTCCACCACCTAAAAAAAGGAGTTGATGATAATGCAGAGTGTGGACCGTAACCTCAAATGAGGAGAAAAGACATAGATTTCCCCTAACTCCGTGACTTGCTCATAATTCAGGAACTATAAAGCCGTCACTACACAACAATCGCAGGCATTCGAAACAGTTTATGAAATGAATGGATGTTCCTGTCAGCTCCTTTCATTAAAATGCAGCACGAGCTTCTTTGAATGGATTTCCAAACACACATGGGAAAGCAGACACAGGAGTCATTTCTTTCCCTGAGATCGTTTACTATTTTACAAAAGTCACACCGTATTGCTTTTGTCTACTTACCTGTTTATTTTTCTATACCATGTTGTAAAATCATTGGCGGCAAGAACCGTATCTTAGTGGTGTCTCTACTGCAAGCCTAACACAATGTTTGGCTCTTACAGGGTACTTGATGTAGTCTTAGGATTAAATGAGCAAACAAATCAATACTTTCATAACAGCACTTTTTTTGATACATGTAAAGATCTGTATGAATGTATGTACACTATGCACATACATATCTACTCACACATTGTAGACTTTTTATCTCTACACCCAAACACCTAATAAATACTTAGTAAATTATCCATGAATGAAGATATAAAAAAAAAGGAAGAAAGGGGAGGGAGAAAATAATAAGAAAGTAGTGAGTAATCATGAAAGAATTTATAGAACAGATTGGAAAAAGTGTTCTACCTACTTTGTGCACTGATGAATGTAACAAAACTTTAGCAGTGACTGAATGAACTTCCACATTTTAAACGATTTGATAATCGCCAGAAAGGTCCCTGAAAATAAGTAATTCATAACTGTGCTGAGAATGTGGACAGAATTCCTCTGCATTTCAACCTTGTATACAGAATGGTCATTTAGCTAGTTAATAAGCCACATAAGCCCAGCCTCATCAAAGTGCCAAGTTCTCGTTGTTTACTCCATGCACGTATGTTGACGACTGCTGCAGACGCGCAGACACAAATGGGTAGAAACAAGTGCTCTCCGATCTCAGCAACCTAACGGCCACACTTCCCCAGTACGTGCCTCCTACTCGCTTCAGTTACAGTTACACACTCTTCGAAACTATCCTCATGCCCACTCATTTCCTTAGACTTGAAGACGGCATGTATTACAGACTGAGTCGTGTCCCCCCAAAACTAACATGTTCAAACACTAGTCTCAAATATGACTATACTTGGAAATAAGCCCTGCAAAGAGGTGAGAAAGCTAGAATGAGGCTGTTATGATGTGGATCCTAATCCAGTTGGGCTGGTATCCTTATATAAGATTAGGACACACAAGAAGTACCAGGAATGTGAAGAAAAGGCCATGTGAGGACAAGAGAGAAGAGAGAAGAGAGAAAGTAGCCATCCGCGAGCAAAGAGGAGAGGCCTCAGGAGAAACAAAATCTACCAACATCTTGATCTTGGACTTTAAGCTTCCACAACTGGGAAAAAAATTAATTTTTGCTATTTAAGTCACATAGTCTGTGATACTTTCATGGCAGCCCAAGCACACTCTTCTATCATCATAGAGAAAATTCTGTAAGCAAGAGGTAAGAGTATGAGGGTTTCTTAAAGAATTATTTATTTAATTTTATTTATTATTATTGTTATTTTTTTTTTAATTCACCAGAGAGAGGCAGAGAGAAACAAAGAGGGAAAGTGAAAAAACAAGCCACTGGGTCCAGGACTCAAACCATGGTTAGCCATGCGGGAGTCCAGCACCTAAACCACTATGCCACCTGCTGATCCTGAGTATGAGTTTTAAAATCAAACAGTTCTGAATTAAGACCTTGGCTCTACTTACCCGTTTCCTCATCTGTAAAATAGGGATAATCAAATCAACTTCATAGGGCTATTGCAAATAATGAATCTGTTATTGCACAAATCCCTTAGCATAGTGCCCAGGACATATTCTATTTATCATAGATATCAAAGACCTACTTGCATCTCACTTGTTCTATTTCCTCTCAAACACCAATTCCACGGCTAGGGTCCTCCATCAGTAATCACTAATCTCTCTACCAATCATTCCCACCAGCATTCAAACAAACTGCAGAATCTCCCTGGTCAAAGGCAAACAGTCTTTCCCTTGCCTTTCTGTCCCTCTCCAGCCAGTGGCCTTTGCTTTCAGAGCCCAGATTACTAAGAGCAGAGCACACGTCCTCCCCTCCATCACCTCTACCACTGCACTGAATCTGCCTTGTCCGTGATCATCTAGAGCCTCCAGATTGCCAAACCCAACAAGCACTTTCCAGTCAGCACTTTCCTGACCCCTCAACACATTCTGATAGTCAATCTCTCCTTCTTCAAACTCTCTCCTGGGAGTCCCAGACACCACATGCCCCTGGTCTTCCTCCTCTGGGATGTATCCTTCCCAAAATGTTTTGGCACCTCCCCCCATTACTTGATGTTTAAATGTTGGAATTCACCAGGGCTCAGCCTCAGAATCTCTTTGCTCTCTCTCAATAGTCTCTCCGTAGGCAATTCCATCCATCTCTAGGGAAGCTAGTACCATCCACGGGCCAACAACTCTTAAATGTGTGTCTCTGTCCCAGATGGGTATATCGCTTTTCAATAACAGACCTTATCTATTTAATCTCCCCACTCAGGAACCTTACGGATAACTCAAAGTAAATATGGCCAAAAATGAAATGCTGTCTCTCTCCTACCCAAAAATGAAACCACTATCTACATAGTCCACCAAGTCACTCAAGCAAAGTATTCTGAAAACCATTCTTGATAGTCCTATCCTTTCCCCCCACTCCCATTAATTCATTCCATCACTAAGTCTGATCAATCACTAAGAGATTTTTTCAGGTTATAAACTGAGTCATGTAACCTCCTGCTTAAAACCCTTCAATGGCTGCCCACTGCCCTCAAAATAAATCCTTAACATAGAACGAATATAAGGTCCCCACCTACCTTCCAACCTAAAAACATACCACAGGAACTAGAGACATTCGCTCTTGCCCAGTTGCTTTTGTGTGTGTGTGTGTGTGTGTGTGTGTGTGTGTGCTAACACAGAGAGCTAGTCTCTGCCTGAAAACCTTTATGTGTACTTAAGAAAACCTTTATGTGTACATTTTGTCTAACTCCTACTCTTACTTCAAAGGTGACTTTAAGGGACCAACAGTTAGCGTAATGGCTATGTCGCTGGACTCCCACGTAGTCGACTGCGGTTTGTGTCCCGGACCTGGTGGCTTAAACTCACGCCAGGCACGTGTGCGTGCGTGCCCAAGATCCCAAGAGGAGAATGGAGGAGAAGGGATTACGGCGTGGCCATCCCCCCTGGGGGGTGATTTCTCGCTTTCTGTCTCTCTGTCTCTCTCTGCCTGTCTGGCAAGCGCATGCACCCTATAGCAAAAACCTCTAAAAAAATAAATAAATAAAAGGTGACTTTAAATGTCATTTCCTCATGGAGGTCTTTGCTGACTTCCCTATCTGAACTGATTCCCTGAACCCTGTCTGCACTTCTCTCTGTCATAATAACCTCTTCTTCTTTTTCTTCTTTTCAACAGTAGGCCGCACGATGTGTCATTACATTTATTTGGATGACTGTTTACTATGTCTCCCAAATGGACAGTGTGCTCCAAGAACTGTCTCTTGTTCACTAAGTATCTGCAGTACTCAAGAAGCACAAAAAATGAACCCCTAGTAAGGATGAAAGAAAAAGATGTATGGGAGAGAGCAGCTTTTTGCATTGGTTAAATATTGTTTCTTTATGAAAGTGGCCAAGTAAGCCAACTATTAAAGATATGATGTAAATGAAAACATAAAAGGGTCTATGGAAGTAATCACTTTTATCCATCAATAACAAGTGACTTTTTTTTTTTGGCATACACAAATCTAATCTCTGCTCTCTGTAATTTTACTATACATTTTATCTCCATTTCTTGGAAGCTTTGCTATATTTTGAAAGAAAGACACAAAAGCAAAATTCAGTCATTGATACAAAAATACTTAACATTGGGATTATATCAAGTTTTAAATCTTTTTCCTTTAAATTTTGGCATTTTTTGGTAACTATTTTTAACAATGAATCCTTTTTAAATGTTTAATTATCTATGCTCATTATCATAAAAGCAAAAAAATTCAGGTGAGCACATTGAAGAACATAAAAATTACCTAAAGGTCCACTATGTAGAAGCAACCATTGTTAATACTTTGGTGTGTTATTCTTCTAGAAAATTTTCTCTATATAAATATACATTTTTAAGTGAGATTAAACTGAGTAGAGTCTTAGAATCAATTTTCCTCATTTTCTGTTATTAGAAATACATTTCTACATTATCATTTTAATAGCTTCATTATTTACTTTATGGGAGTCAGTCATAATTTGTCTTACCAATCATCTATTTATAATATTTGAGGGTTTTTTTACCATTCTATTCAATGCTGCAAAGATTATCCTTTTAAAGATGAGCGCACATTTTAATTATTTCCTTTCTTCTTTAATTATTTTATTTAACTTTATTTATTCATTTTTAATTTGATCAGAGAGGAACAGAGTGAGAGAGAGAGAGAGAAGGAAAGTGAGAGAGCAAGCTGCAAGGTGCAGACTTGAACCATGGTCGGCTATGTAGGAATCCAGCACCTTTAACCACCACACCACCTGCTGGCCCCTTAATTATTTTCTTAGAATAAATTTTTAGCTGTGGAATTACTGAGTCAGACTGGAAATACTATTTTTTTTTCCAGACTAAAATACTAATTTTATTTTTTTTTAAACAAAGGGCACATGTGTTCACCACAGTCAAACAGAGACAGAGACACAGAAAGCAAGAAATCACCCCCCAGGGAGGATGGTCACGCCACAATCCCTTCTCCATTCTCCTCCTGGGATTTTGAGCACATACACACACATGCCTGGCATGATTTTAAAGCCACCAGACCCAGAACTCAAACAGTGGTCAGTTTTGTGAAGGTCCAGTGCCTTAACCACCATGCCATCTGCTGGCCCTTGGAATACTCATTTTATGCCATTGGGTCAGCAGATGGCACAGAGGTTAGGGTGGCTGGGTCGCACATACTGTACTATTCAAATCCTGGACTAGGCAGCTTAAAAATCACACCAGACGCACGTGAGTATGTACCCAAAATCTCAAGAGAAGACTGGAAGAGAAGGGACTGTAGCATAACCATTCCTCCAGAGGGTAATTTTTCACTTTCTCTTTCTCTCTCGCTCTCTCTCTCTGTGGTGAGTGTACATGCCCTATAACAAAACTAAAAAAAAAAAAAAAAAAAAAATTTTACACAGTTCTGGAGGCTAGGAAGTCCAAAAAAAAAAACTTTACTTCACTAGTCCTGCCTTTTCCTCTTAAAAAATCAAATTCCTTTCATTCTTTAAGGTCCATCTTAAGAGTCACATTGTCCATGAAGCCCTGTATTTGACTCTCGACATTATCAATTTCTCCCTTTGCTAACTACCCAGGGCACTTATCTACCTCCAAAGTTCTGTAGCTTTGTTATATAAATTTGTCACTAATTATGAACTATTCTGGATGGTTCTTAGTCAGTTACATGTTTATAAATCCAGTTTCCCTAACAACAGTTTAAAATCTAAGCAGTTAGAACTATCTCATTCTATTTCTACCTCCTTTAGAATGGGTCTAGGTACATAGCAGGTGGGCAAAATAGTGGTTGACATGAATGGATACTTAATTTCAATAACTTTCTACCCTATTGATATTCACTAAATAAATTCTTTAAAATTCTAATATTATATTTAGAAAAATAAGTCATTTGAAATGAAATTTGCTTGCATAACATGCAAACAACACAGTACTTGTTTTTAGCATGTTTTTTCTCACCTCTCATTCCAACAGAATTCCAAAAGCATTATTTCACTTGATATATATTCCAAATTTATATGTATTCTTTGCTATTACTTCCAGTACTCATTCTTTTTCCTTCAAATTGGCTACTGTGACTTTATCTTTCATGACTTAGACCCTGAACATGCTGGCTGAGTGTCATAAACTATCCCGGTGTCCTGCAGAGGGCGGTAGGATGGAGTGCGAGCTCCCACCTAACTGCTATGTGTGACCTCACGCAAATCATTTAATAACTCTGAGCCTCAGGGGTTCTTGTTTGTGTGTGTTTGTTGTTGTTCTGTTCTGTTCTGTCAAATATAAAAATTAAAGTAATGCTTCCCCCACATTCTTGCAAATCTTGGTTTTGAATGTTGACTTGACAGTGTATGTCCTAATTCTATCTTATTTTAGAATGATCTCTTTTTGCACTACATAAAGTCTGCTTTGTTGTCATTCCCTGCTTTTAAACTATTCATCTTCTTTTCAGCCCAGTCTTTCACTGAGAAATGGTAGACATAAGAAAAGAAGAGCTGTACATATTTCACCAATATGGATTGCTGTAACTATTCACCACAATGGTCTAAGAAAAATTATGCATGTCCAGACCCAAGAAATACAAAGAACCCCAGGTAGAATCGATCCAAGAAGATCCTCTCCATGGCACATTGTAGCTAGATTGACCAAAACGACAGACAAAAACAAGATACTTAGATTGGTAAGAGAGAAATGTCAAATCACCTACAAAGGCTATCTCACCAGGCTAACACTGGATTTCTAGTTGTATACAATCCAAGCAAGGAAAGAATGGGGAAGTAGATTCAAAGTGTTAAATGAAAAACAATTTCAGCCAAGAATACTTTACTTGGCAAGATTATCCTTCACATGGGAAAAGAAAAGAAAAACGTTCTCAGATAAACAAAACCTGAAAGAATTTACTAACTCCAGACCAGCTCTTCAAGATAAATGGATTCAAAAACTGTGGCACATGTATTCTATGGGATACTATTTAGCCATAAAAACCATCAAAACCCTGGCTTTTGACAGAAAGTGGAAGAATATGGAAGATTTACTGCTGAGTGAAGCAAGCCAGGCTATGAAGAAGAGACATTGTATGTCCCCACTTAATATATACCGACTGTCTGCACTCTATGACTGAAACTGATTAACCTAAGGTTGTACAGACACAAGAGATGGGGGTTAGTGCCAGAAGTGGTGCATGTGGAGAAGCGGGACCTAAGGAAGGACATTTGGAGGAGGGATATGGAGACAGAACATTGACAGGATGGGGAAGTGTGGTGTTATTGGTGGAAGATATTTTGATCAACTGGACTGGGGAGAAATGTTCACATATTGAAATGTTCACTTTGTAAGCTAAATAATATGATTGAATGTATATTAAAAAATTAAAATAAAAAATAATTTAAAAAAAGAAATTCTAAAAGGAATATTATACCAAGAAAACTAAAGAGATAGACAGCAACAAAAGAACAAAAACAACCAAGAATATGGCCAACTTAATATTAGGGACAAGTCTGGAAATATTAATAATAACATTGAATGTTAATGGATTAAATTCTCCTACCAAGAGACACAGACTGGCAGACTGGATTAAAAATCAGAAACCCTCCATCTGCTTCTACATGAAACCCATCTCATGGATAAAGACATACATGCACTAAAAGTAACGGGCTACAAAAATCTATTCCATGCAAATGGAAACCAGAAAGAGCTGGATCACTATACTGATTTTGGACAAAATAGACTTTAAGACAAAAGCCGTAAGAAGAGACAAAGAAGGGCATTATATTGTAGTAAAAGGGCCAATTCACCAAGAAGATATAACACTTATAAATATCTATGCACTGAACTTAGGAGCACCCAAATATGTAAAGGAAAGACTGTGAGATCTAAAAGGAGAGATAGACTGTAACACAATAATTGTTGGAGATCTCAAAAACTCATTATCTCCTTTAGACAGGTCAATGAAACAAAAAATAAGCAAAGAGATCCAGGACCTAAATGATACCATAAATCAGATGGACTTGATAGACATCTATAGAATTTTCCACCTAAAAAAACACAAAATATACATTTTTCTCAGCTCCACATGGTACTTTCATGATAGGGCACAAAGCCAGCCTTTACAGATTCAAAAGCATAGAAACTATATACAGCATCTTCTCTGGCCATAATGGAATTAAACTTGGTATTAATCTCAGGAAAAAGCCCTCAAAAATACACAAATACATAGAAACTAAGTAGCCTACTTCTAAATTACTTCATGACTACTGAAGGGATTAAGACTGAAATCAAAAGATTCATGGAATCAAATGATAATGAGTACATAAGTTTCCATAATTTAGGGGACATGGCAAAAGAAGTTATATGAGAGAAGTTCATAGCAATTAGTGCACACAAGAAAAAGATGGAAAGGTGGCAAAAGGACAACCTAACATCATGCTTCAGGGAATTAGGAAAAAAATAACAAAAAAAAGCCAAAAAATGCCAGGAGAAAAGAAATAATAAAGATTCGAGCAGAAATAAATGAAATAGAAAATAAGTGAATGATTCAGAAAATACATGAAAGCAAAAGCTGGTTCTTTGGAAAGATAAACAAGATTGACACACTATTAGCTAGACTAATTAAAGAGAAGAGAGAAAGGAACCAGATACATCAAATTCACAATGAATCAGGCAACATTACTACTGACGTAACAGAAATACAAAACATCATTAGAGGATACTATGAGTGACTATACACCAACAAACAAGAAAACATGGATGAAATGGACAAATATATGGAGATGTATAATCTACCAAGATTGACTCAAGAGGACATTGAAAGCCTGAGTAGATCTATAACAAGGAATAGACTGAATCAGTAATAAATAACCTCCCAACAAAGAAAAGTCCAGGTCCCAATGGCTTCACTGCTGAATTTTACAAAACTTTTAAAGAAGAGGTAACCCCATCCTACTCACACTGTTTCTAGAGATACAAAAGGAAGGAACCCTTCCAAACTCATTCTATGAAGCCTCCATTACCATCATTGCCATCATTACCAAAACAGATAAGGATATAACAGAAAAGGAAAACTTTAGACCTATATCTCTGATGAATATAGATGCAAAAATTCTCAACAAGATACTTGCTAATCATATTCAACATCATATTTAAAAAATTCATCACGACCAGGTGGGCTTTATTCCAGGGATGCAAGGGTGGTTCAACATATGCAAAACCATAAATGTAATACACCATATTAACAGAAAGAAAGATAAAAACCATATGATCATTTCAATTGATGCAGAAAAAGCATTCAACAAAATACAACATCCTTTCATGATTAAGATGCTCAGTAAAACTGGCATAGAAGGATCATTTCTCAGCATAATAAAAGTCATCTATGAAAAACCTATAGCTAACGTTACACTAAATGGGGAAAAGCTGAAAGCTTTCCCACTAAAATCTGGTACAAGACAAGGCTGCCCACCTTCCCCGCTCCTATTCAATATAGTACTGGAAGTCCTAGCCAGTGCAATCAGTCAAGAGAAGGAAATAAAAGGCATTCCAACAGTGAAATAAAAACTGAAATTATCTCTGTTTGCAGATGATATGATTGTTTACAAAGGAGATTCAATAGTATCCATGAAAAAACTCCTCGAAGTAATAAATGCATACAGTAAAGTGGCAGGATACAAAATAAACTTACAAAAATCTCTAGCATTTCTATATACAAACAACAAGCAGACAGAGACAGAACTGAAGAAAGTAATTGCATTTACCATAGCCACAAGAAGTATAAGATACTTAGAAATAAAACTAACCAAGGAAGTCAAAGACCTCTATAAGAAAAACTATAAAAACCTTAAAAAGGAAATCAAAAAAGACACAAAAAAGTGGAAGGACATCCCATGTTCCTGGATTGGCAGAATTAATATAATCAAAATGGCAATCCTATCCAAATTAATCTACATATTTAATGCAATCCCTATAACATTACAAGGAACATTCTTCACAGATCTAGAAAAGTCAATCATAGAATTTGTCTGGAATCATAAAAGACCCCATATTGCCAAAGCCATTCTGCACAAGAGGAGTGGAGTAGGGGGCATCTCACTTCCTGAGCCCGAAATATATTACAAAGCTGTAATAATCAAAATAGCATGGTATTGGCACAAAAACAGACATGAGGACCAATGGAACAGAGTAGAGACCCTAGAAATAAACCCCAAAACATACAGCCAACTCATCTTTGATAAAGGATACTAGTCAATTCAGTGGGGAAAAGAAAACCTCTTTAGCAAATGGTGCAGGAAAAACTGGGTATCCACCTGCACAAAGATGAATCTGAACCCCTATCTGTCACCATTAACAAAATACAACTTAAATTGGATCAAAGATCTAAACCTAAGACTGCAAACTATAAAACTACTGGTGGCAGGACCAGTAGTTGGCATAATGGCTATGTTGCTGGACTCCCATGTAGCCAACTGTGGTTTGAGTCCTGGACCCAGTGATTTAAACTCACACCAGGCACGTGTAAGTGCATGTCCAAGATCCAGAAAAGAAGAATGTAGAAGGGACCGTGGCATGGCCATCCCCCTGGGGGGTGATTTCTCGCTTTCTATTTCACTCTGTCTTTCTGGCGAGCACACGCACCCAATAGCAAAAACCTCTCAAAAAAAAAAAAAAAAAAAAACCACTGGGAAAA
>NW_006203764.1:2776036-2795330 GCF_000334495.1 Tupaia belangeri chinensis
ACTCCTACACTGTTGGTGGGAATGTAAATTAGTCCAGCCACTGTGGAGAACAATATGGAGGTTCCTCAAAAACCTTTAAATAGAATTACCATATGATCCAGCAATTCCACTCCTGGGTATCTACCCAAAGGACAGGAGACTGCTCAATTGGAAAAGCGCTTGCATAGCTATATTCATTGCAGCCTTATTCAAGATTGCTAAGACATGGAACCAACCCAAATGTCCACAAATGGTTGAATGGATTGAAAAAGTATGGCACATATATTGGAAAAGCGCTTGCATAGCTATATTCATTGCAGCCTTATTCAAGATTGCTAAGACATGGAACCAACCCAAATGTCCACAAATGGTTGAATGGATTGAAAAAGTATGGCACATATATTCCATGGAATACTACTCAGCCATAAAAACCAACAAGGTCCTGGAGTTTGATAGAAAGTAGACGAATATGGAAGATTTGTTGCTAAGTGAAGCAAGTCAGGCTATGAAAGAGAGACACTGTATGTCTCCACTTAACATATACTGACTGTCCGCAGTCTGTGCTAGACACTGAAAGACTGGAGGAGGTACAAGCACTAAAAATTGTTATGGACACTACAAACAAAGTAGAAAAAGTGTGGGAGGGGAAGAGTGTAGGAAAGGAAATTTGGGGTAAAAAATAGAGAGGCTAGACATTTGTGGGACACAGATATGGTTTATTATTTGTTGATGAGGACGTGTAAAGTATTCTGAACTGGGCTGGACTGAGGTGTTTATCATGCTGGGTAAAGTCTCTTTACAATCTAAATGATGTATAGTGATTAAATGTATAAATAATAATTTAAATTAACAATAATTTTAAAATAAATTTTAAAAGAAAAATTATGCATACTATACCTTTTTTTTATTTCTTCTCAAAATGTGAGAATCAGAAAGGAATCAGACATTTTCCTCAACTGCCAAGGCATATCAGTCTTTACTCATGATTTTGTATCCATTGTGTCCAATAGATTCTACTTCCTAGTCCTATTAGCTCCATCTAGAAATCCTCTCCTCTCCATCCACACTAACATCACTTCACTTCAAGTGTGTGCAGTCTCTTTCCTAGATTAATTGTAGTGATATCCAAATGGATTCCCTTGATTTATTTTCCACATGAACTCTAGAGCAATCTTTCTAAAATTCAAGTCTTTCTCCTTTTCTGCTGGTTGGAATCCCAACAACTATCTTAGCATATCAAGGCAAGTGAGAATAGCTCGTCCTCATGTTAAGCTTCACCTGCTGCCTCTTTTCCTTGTGAACCACATTCCCAGCCATACTGACTTACAAAAACTGCAACTCAAGATGCTCTTAATCCTTCATGGTTTGGTACACATTCTCCATTACAGGAATGTGATCCATACTGCCAAGAATTCTTCAGATCTCAGCTGTACCCACTTCCCCTGTTGATAACACACCTTCCCAACCACAAGCTGCATCAGATGCATCTCCTCAGTACTTTCACAGCACCCAGAGCTGCCCTCTGTCATAGCACTTAGCAGGACATGCTATAATTATTAACTCAATGGCTGTCACCTCCACCAGGCTACAAGAACCTTGAGATCAGAAACTGTCTCTTTTATTTTTGCATGCCTAGCACTTAATAGGTGTATGGTTCTCAATAACTGTTTATTAAATGAATGAACAGGTCGCATGGTTCTTGGTACAATAAAATAGCTTAAAATGTATATTCCTTTTCATAGGCTATTTCTGAATCTTGGATATGACACTAAAGTTACCTCTACCTCCTCTTCATACACTCACAGGAAACAGTTTATGTTGCAAGAACTACTTGTATCACTTTTTTCCAAAATCCCCCAATTCCACTTCATTCATTTGGTGTGTGGAGCTGGTCTAGCTCAAAGCTGACAGAAGGGATGAGGTTGAAATTGTATCTGCAAGTATCAGATGATAGCAAAGAATACCTCTTCCAAGAGTCAGAGAGGCAGAGAGACCTACTAAACTAGGTGAGAAAGAAGGCATGGTCTATAGTCAAAGAATGATATGAGAAGACTTCAGAAAATTCCTAGAAAAATGGAATTAAAGTAAAAGTTGGTGCAAGAAATTTTGAAATCCATGCATAATTTTTTCATTATACACATTTTTCCATGAACTTTTTGAAGATGTTGCATAATGAACCCACTCTCACCTTGACCAGCTCAGAGAACAGTCAGAACAGAAACACATACCTAGTCATCATACTCTGGGGCAGTCTTGACTGAGAAGTAGAGCTTTGTACCTCTAGGTACAGGGAAAGGAAACATCCTTCACAGACATACAACCCCTATGGAAAATTTTTGAAAAAAAAACCAGACAGAGAAAAAGTAGAAAAGTCACAGAGCTTAACACAGCTAAAATTGATTCTATCCTACATGGAAAGAACCCCTGAGGACAGAAGGTGCCCAAGCTACCCACTGAAGGACGCCCATCACCTAGCTTCAGGAGTCATGATCTGAGGCCAAACAGTGGCAAAGAGATAGGGCGCAATGCTCTGCAAGGTAACCCCCATAGGAAGGTTCCCTGTTCACATCCAGAGACCTCCCTGGGTATGTTGGAAATATAATCTAGGCTGGAAGAGGCTGGGATGGACTGTGGGTCAGGACCCTGTAGGGGCACTGTAGCTCGCTCGCTCTTTCTTTCTCTCTCTCTCAAAACAAACAAAATTTTAAAACAAATCCTACTCATCATATTATTTCAATGATAAATATTTTAGTATATCTGACTAATAAAGATGTTTATAACATAACCACATACATAGTCTATCACACCCAACAAAATTAACAAATCTCATAATATAAGGAGCCAAACAAGATCTGTAAGGGACATTTTCCAAATTCCATATCCATCCTTTCCTTTTTCTCTGAGTCATGACTGTAACTTGTACTCAACATATTCCTAAAGAAGACCATGAGAACATGGAGAATCTGGGCCTTGTAGCTTCTTCATTTCCATTTCTAGCCCTATATTTCAGCTTATTCAAACCTTTCATCATTTACTTCACTACACATTTGTAATTTTCTGTAGTTACTAGAAGAGTCATCTCAGCCGGGTCCCTCACCCCTCTCAGCAATTAGAACTTTTAACACTCACATACAAAATCCATTTTACAGATGGAAAAATGGAGAAACCAAGAGTCCAAGTAATATAGAAAATAGAGTCACACTCAAAGCTAGAACCTAGGTATCATTTGAATTCTGGCTCTTGTACTTACTAGCTATAAAAACTTAGATAAAATAATGAACTTCTCTGAGCCTCAATTTGCAAACCTACAAAATGGGAGTAATGATACCTATTATGTCTCACACGTTCCCTATGAGGATTTTAGTATATTGTACACATAAACTACTTAGCACGATGACTGGCACAGAGCAGATAATAAATTACCTGAATTAGCCATGACATGTGAGTTACTCTCCTTCCCCTTTCCCAGTCCAATATTCCATCCCTTAAAATGGAAAACTTGTGGAGTAAGGGAGACTCAACAGTGATCTGGCACTAATAAAGTCAAGCATTCTCTCTCTCTCCCCTACTGAATTTGATAATAAAATCCGGTGCTATATTCAGAGAATCATGTTTCTTAAGAAAAAAATGCAAATGCAGCTAATAGTTAAGGTATTCATAAATGGAGGTGTGGGGAGAACGAAGCACCAATGCATTGTTTGGGGAGTTGTAGCAGAGAAGAAGAGTTCTTTGTGAAACTGATCAAAGAATGATACTCCTCCTTTAAGGAAAGTGATCCTCTCCAACTAAAAGCAAAACCTCATGAAAGATTTGCACGGAGGATATGGAAAACGATACACATAGGCAGATATCCAAAGTGTGTCAGATGTCACAAACTGTGTTGTATTAAGCTCTTCCAAATATTTCTGTACTTACATACATATTCTCCAGTCAGTTTTAGTTCCAGATGGAAAAGTTCCCCTGGCACTTTCAGCAAACAGAAGAGGTCAACAAAGAACACCCCCGTCCTTTGGCAAGTGACTCCAACACGATCAGCATCATCATCAACCCATGACCATCATCATTATCATACATCCCACTGGTATAACCATCTACATTTTTCAAAGTACTTTCACATACGTTATTTAAGAAAGATTTTTAAGCATTTCACCTGTGAAAAGCAACAAGTCAGAGAAGTTCTAAGGAATTTTGGACACTGGCAACAAGTTAAGCAGCACGAGTGACAGGAAAGACCCTAGTGTTCTTATTCACTCATCAGATACTGAGTGAACAGGCACTTTGTTCTTTTGTTTTTTTGTGGAGTTTTGTGTTTTGTTTTGTTTTATTTTTGAGAGGTTTTTGCTATAGGGCACGTGCACTCGCCAGAAAGACAGAGAGAGACAGAGACAGCGAGAAATCACCCCCCAGGGGGCATGGCCACACCACAATCCCTTCTCCTCCATTCTCTTCTCAGGATCTTGGGCACGCACGCACACACGCCCGGTGTGAGTTTAAGCCACCGGGTCTGGGACTTGAACCGTGGTCAGCTACATGGGAGTTCAGTTTCATAGCCATTACACTAACTGCTGGTCCCAGGCACTTTGTTGGGCCTATAAATCAGCAGTGAAGGAGATGCTACCCCATCCTCTAAAAGGCACAATAATCATGATAATTCTATATTCTGAGTGTTTACTGTAAACGTAAAATAATAGTATTTTCATACTGTCCATATTAACAATAAGAAAACCTTAGGCTGACAGAAGTTAAGTACCTTGCCTAAGGTCGCCTGGAAGGTAAATGATAGAGCCACTTTCTGTTATGTCACCTATAAAAGAAACACTTGAATGAGTTGGGGCCCACTGCATGTCTTTAGCACATATATACATATAAATAAATAAATATACATATATACATGTATATTTATTTTTTTTAACCTGACCAGAGAGAGACAGAGAAAGAAGCAGGGAAGGAAAGTGAGAAAGCAAGCTGCCAGGTCCAAGACTCGAACTGTGGTTGGCCACATGGGAATATAGCACCTTAACCACCACGCCATCTGCCGGCCCCCACTTGCCAATTAGAAAAATTAACTTTTGCCAGAAATGGGGCATTTGCAACAAAGAAAAGGGAGAAAACAATTTACTTGGATCAAGAGAGAAGGCTGCTGTTCCAGGTTCCAAAGCACCCTCAGTGAAAAGAGCTGGTGCTTATAACTGTGAGCATCGGATCCACAGTGCGATGGAGAAAGTGATAAAGGAGGTGAATTCTCTTTGAGTGTTTATTGGATACTGGTCATAATTTGAAATGGAATATGGAAATCTATTCTACATTGAGCCTATTGGGTTAGGTTATAGAAGCTTGTTTTGTGTGTGTGTGTGTGTGTGTTTTGGGGGGGATGGGATTTAGAGAGATTTTTGCTATAGGGAGCATGCATTTGCAAGAGAGAGAGAAAGTGAGAAATCAGCCCCCCGGGGTGGGGGGAGATGGCCACATCACAATCCCTTCTCCATTCTCCTCTCAGGATTTGGGCACTCACGCATTCACACCTCAGGTTTCAAGGCACCAGGTCCAGGACTCAAGCCATGGCCGGCCATGTAGGAGTATAACACCTTAACCACTTCGCCATCTGCTGGCCCCAGAAGCTTGTTTTCTCTAGAGACTCACGACTGCCCAGACCAGCACTGAGCTTTCTCTCCTACTGCCTCTGCCTCCTGAGTGGCTGGGTTTACAGGCTCATGCCTGTGCACCCAGCTAGAAGCTTACTGAGCAGCAGCCTCAGGTCAAAAGTTTGAAATTAAAGAATCTAAGAGTCTTTTTTTAAAAAGGTTTTTTTTGCCATTGGATGTGAGAACTCACTGGAGAAAGAGAGAGGGAAAGTGAGAAATCACTCCCCCAGGGAGAAGGGCCATGTCATAATCCCTTCTCCTCTATTCTCCTTTTGGGATTTTGGACATGCGTGAATTCTCCTTTTGGGATTTTGGGCATGCACACACATGCACCCAGCATGATTTTCAAGCCATAGAGTCCAGGACTTGAACCATGGTCAACAATGTGGGAATCCAGAGCCTTAACTACCACACCACCTGCTGGCCCCCATGGAGCCCAATTTTTAAGCACCTCCCATCCCACTGAGAGTGACTCCTAGGCTTAATGTTAAAAACAATAAAGAAACAAAACAAAACAAAAATCAGCGTCTTGTCATATTGGGATCACAGGCGTGCACCAGGATGGCCTCCAGGTAGGACCTAGAATTGAAGTGGCCTTCCCACATGTCCCTAGCCTGTGGAGCACAGCACTTTAACAATGTGCCCCATGGCATCTGGGCTGCAAGTCTGCCTCACAGCCCTGAGAGAGCACCTAAGCCCAACTTGGCAGATAGGGAGAATACGTACAGAGGGTCCCTGGAACTGAGGAGACCAAACACCGTGGAGGACAGGAGTAACCACACCAAGGTGACTTTACAGCTACAGGAAGTGAGAACGGTGAATACAGAGCTGAGCCAACTCCTGCCCCACAGCACCGAGCAGCCAGACCCTTGCCCTTCAGGCTAGAGATAGGAAGCCTCTTGTTTTCTCCTTCCTCTGTGAATCTAATCAGTCCAAGAGGAAAGATCTGAAGACAGTGACCTCAAGAGTTCCCCTAATAGAGATCAGCAGATGGCGTAACGGTTACTTCGATGAATTCCCACATAGTCAACCGCGTTCGAGTCCCAGGCCCGGCAGCTTAGAACTTTCGCTGGGTGCATGTGTGTACATGCCCAAGGTCCCAAGAGGAGGATGGATGAGAAGGGATTGCAGTGTGACCATACCCCCGGGGAGGTATTTCTCACCTTCTGTCTCTGTCTCCCTCTGTCTCTCGGGTGAGCACACAGGCTCTGTAGCAAAAAAAGAATTCCCCTAATAAATGGCCCAGCAGGCTCATGTTGGCTTTTTAGTTCCACACCTAAGTCATGAGTAGACAGCGAGGCTGGCCAACCCTCTGAAGAAAGCCTTTAACACATGAGACAAAGCAGAACGAACAGAAAATCAGGTTGGAGAAAAAGAATGTGTGTAGAAGAAGAGCACCTTTTTCAAAATCTGTTATTGAGGAAAAACTTCCATGGTAGAGCATACTGCTAAAATACTGAGGCCATGCAGGGGGCCTAGGTTCAGTTCCTGGCCCACCTAAATAAGCCAAATTCCAACGCGATGAGACCCTGGTGAAATCAATCTCTCTCTCTGATAAATAAACTTAGAACTGTTATCACTATCATGAAAATAGGATACTCTACCCATGAGTAAATGTTGGTATGCTATTACAAATAACATATCAGGGCAGCCGGCAGTGTGTGTGGTTAAGGCACTGGATTCCCACATGGCTGACCCCAGTTCGAGTCTCAGACCCAGTGGCTTGAAAATCATGCGAGGCAGACGTGTGTGTGTGTGTGTGTGTGTGTGTGTGTGTGTGTGTGCGCGTGTGTGCCCAAAATCCTGAGAGGAGAATGGAGAAGGAGGGATTGCAGCATGGTCATCCCCCTAGGTTGTGATTTCTCACTATCCCTCTGTCTGTCTCTCTCCAGTGAGCACACACAAACTATGGCAAAAAACTAAACAAACAAATAAACAAAACAAAACAAAGAAAAACAACAGAGAGTACATGCATATTAGGAAAAGCCAAGAAATCATCAATTGAAGGACTAAAAGATACAGTTGAGGAAATTTCCCCAGAGTATAGCAGAAAGATAAGAGACAAAATAATAGAGAAATTATCAATTAAGGAAATCTAATATCAGAATATGACACATTCCAGAAAAAGGCAGTAGCAAATCAACAACATTAAAATCATTAGCAAGGGGGGCTGGTAGGTGGAGTGGTGGTTAAGAACGCTGGACTCCCACATGGTTGACCGCGGTTCAAGTCCCAGACCTGGCAGCTTGCTTTCTCACTCTCTCTCTCTCTCCCCATCCCATTCAAATTTTAAAAGTAAGTAAGTAAATAAATAAATAAAGTTAAATAAAATCATTCTTTTGGGAAAAAAAATCATTAACAAGGGCCAGCCCCATGATGCAGCAATAATGTGCTACTCAAGAGTAGAGGATACTACTTGGCAACAGAGGTTCAGATCCCCAGCCCAGTCAGCCTAAAACACACCAGTCACATCCACAAGTGCTCAGGGTCCAGTGGGCTGGGGCAGCAGTCCCCACATTCCCGTACCAGGGACCAGCCTCCTGGAAGACAATGGGAGGAAGGACAGGGGGATTTGGGAGGCTGTGAGGGTTGGTCCAGGGATAACTCAACCACACATTTACTGGGCACCCTCTTTCCACCTCTACCACCCTGCAATATACAATGACACTATCACACACAATAGGGCTTGCCTCCCATGAGAATCCAATATTGCCACTGGTCAATAGGAGGCAGAGCCCAGGCAGCACTGTGAGTGACAGAGAGCGGCTGCAAACACAGTCAGAGCCTCACCCACTTGCCCTCTGCCCACCTGAAATTGCACAGCCCAGCAGACTAGCACCAGTACATGGCCAGCACCCAACAAGCCACAGACCAGCACTGGGCTAAGGGACTGGATGAAGTGGATTGCAGCATGACCAGACCCTGTGGATGGTCTCTCTCTCTCTCTCTCTCTCTCTCTCTCTGTTTCTCTCTCTCTCTCTCTCTCTCACCCTCATGAATGTGTGCATACATGCTCTATCAAAAATAAAGAAAAAACATTTTTAATTAACAAATTAGTTAAGAAAATTTTAGATAATGGCAGATTGAAAGAGCCCACCACAATGAATAAGAAAAGACACAGGATAATGTACATCATTACAAAATGTCTGAACCTGGGACAAAGGACTGATTCTACATTCTTCCCCAGATTTTTTAAAATTTCACATCATTTAGAAAGATCAAAACTCAAAAAGACTTTGCACTTCTCAAAAGCAACACTGGAAGCAAGACAATGATGAAACAATGTCTTCAAAACCCTGAAAAAAAAAATTATTCCCAAAGTAGAATTCCATGTTCAGGCAAACTACAAATCAAAAATAAAGGCATGTTCAGACATTCACGGATGCATGCTTTCTCCCAGGAGGATGAAGATTCCTCTGCATCTGGCAGAGATGGCAGCCAGTCAAGACCAGAGCAGTCTAGCTCAAGGGACAAACTGTTGAAAGTTGTCTTCGCCAAAAGCACAACACCCAAAATACTGTTTTGAACCCAAGGCAGAATGCCTGGATGAGTGTGGCCCACATTCTTATTTATTCTTGAGCCAGTGAAGTTGCTACTGTCTTCCACAATATCCTCAAACAGCTAAGGACACTCATTTTACTCCCACAGAGGTGTTTGGCGTTGACACCCTTCTAAGAGGTTGAGACAGGGCATGCTGAGCTTAAGCAGAGTTCTCCCAGACCATATTTTGTCAGAGGTGCCCTGGCTGGGACAAACTGCAGGCAGCTACACACCCGCACGGTAACAGCATCCACACGACAACATTGCCAAACCCACCACCCAGTGCACCCTCTTGTCCTAGGACTTAGTCCTGACCTTGCTAAGTGACTTCCAGAGGCGTTCCCTAAGAAGCTGAATTCAGACTGTGTCCCAGAGACTGCTTAGCACATTGTCATGATATGAAAGAGGGTATTCACTTTTTAAATAATAATAAATGTACACCCATTGACCCCATCCAGATTAGAAGATAGAACACTTCCTGCCTCTTATCTGTTCCCATCTCTGATTTCATCCTCCTCGCTCACCATAACGCTTTTCTAAATCTCCTGTTCATCATTCCCTTGCTGTTCTTCATAGTTTCATCCCTGACTATGCAGTACCCAAACACTACCTTATTTAACTTCATAAAATTATGCTTCCAAGCATAAACCCAGAGGTACACGGAAAACGTATTATTGCCAGTGTTGAGAAGGCTCCTGTAGCACAAGTCTGGTATTAAAGGGAGCAGTCAACTACTCAAGAAAGAGTAAATATCAGAAAACAGGGCTTAGGCAAACATGTTGTCTACTTAAATATATTAAAAAGAGGAGAGTTCTGAGAAGAGGGTAGTGGGAGCAGTATGGTTTTGAGTCAACTCAAAGATCCTCCATTAAAACAGACAGAACAGGGGCCAGCAGGTGGTATAGCAGTTATGTTAGACTCCCATACACTACAGTTTGAGTCCAAGACCTGGTGGCTTGAAACTCATGCCATGCACATGTGCGTGCATGCCCAAGATCTGGAAGGACAGTGAAAGAAAAGGGACTGCGGCGTGGCCATCCTCCCAGAGGGTGATTTCTCACTTTCCCTCTCACCGTCTCTCTCTCTCTCTCTCTCCACCCAGCACATGTACCCTAAGGCAAAAACCTCTACAAAAACAAACAAACAAACAAAAAAACAGACAGATCAATGAGGATAACAAGACAGAAGACCCACTGCAATAGGTACAATAGAACTAGGTAACGAGATACCCCCATGACCAAATATGAAAGCTAGAGACAAACTGCTGGCAGCCAAACGCCATCATAATAGCATCCATGCAGAAGACACAAAAGGAAGGCATTTGGGTTTCTGATGCTTCTACGAAAAAGATCTCCCAAATCAACAGGTACTCAGTGGAAACTACAGTAGCCCAATCTAAAAGCAGCCCTCAGGGACCAGCAGTTAGCGTAATGGCTATGTCGCTGCACTCCTACGTAGTCGACCGCAGTTGGAGTCCCAGACCCGATGGCTTAAACTCATGCCGGGTGCATGTGCGTGCGTGCCCAAGATCCTGAGAGGAGAATGGAGGAGAAGGGATTGCGGCATGGCCATCCCCCCTGGGGGGTGATTTTTCGCTTTCTGTCTCTCTCTGTCTGTCTGGCAAGCGTACGCACCCTATAGCAAAAACCTCTCCAAAAAAAGAAAGGAAAAAAAAAAAAGCAGCCGTCAAAGTAAGGAGGAAGTTCTCCAGAAGATAGGATCTACAGTGACAGAGCAGACTAGCAAACCAAAGGCTACCTTTCTGAAGCAGGAGGAGGGATCCCACACAGGAAAAAACAAACAGGACCCCCAAGCTCTGACTGTGCACATCTCTGAATGACCCCTGCACTACACAAGAACAGAACAGACTCAGAGCTGCCCAGCTAGAGGCAAGCGAGCAGAACAGAGTAAGGAGCTCTGCAAAGCAATGAAGTTGGCAGCTCAATCCTGGCCAAGCTAGGGAGCTACTGAAATGGAAGATACAATACTCATCAGCGGGAAATAACAAAATCCACCATCTCCACAATTTAACATTCAAGATGTCCAGGATCCAATTCAAAAGTACCCAACATGCCAAGAACCAAGAAAATGAAACACATTCTCAGAAGACTAATCAGTGTCATCTGAGCCTGAAATGAAACAGATGTTGGAACTAACACACATGGATTTTAATGCAATTGCTATGACTATGCTCAATGAGGTAAGACAAAACCTGTTTTCAATGCATGAAACTCTCATCGGAGAAATGGAAAGAAATTAAAATAATAAAGAAAGTACAAGATGGAAATTCTAGAACTGAAAAACATCACTTCTAAAATAAAAAATCCACTATATGGGCTTATCAACCCAACAGGCACGACAGGGGGGAAAAGTACATTAACTTGAAAATACATCAGCAGAAAGGATTTGAGTTGAAGAAGAAAAAAGAAAAAGATCAGAGCTTAGAGGTCTGTTCTATGATATCACAGTATGAAAGGCAAATGTAACGTGCAGGCTGGAAGGGAAGGCTGGGAAGACTAGAACAGAAAAGAGACTTAGGAGAAATAATTACCAAAGATTTCATAGATTTGATAAAAGGCAGAAATTTTCAGACACAATATGATAAACAAACACCAAGCAGAAATAACACCCAGACGCCCATACTAATAGAAGCCTACTTGATTCTCAAACTGTTGAAAGACAGAGTATCTTGAAAGCAGCAAGAGATAAAGAGCAATCTGCATACATTTATGAATGGATGAAAATCAGTGACTGAATTCCTCTCTGAAACCAGGAAGGCCAAATAGCATAACACCTTTAAAGTAATGAAAGAAAAACAAAACAAAACAAAAAAAACAGTAGCATGGTGGTTAAGAGGGCTTGATCCCACATAGCTGATCACACAGTTCAAGTCCCAGACCTGATGACTTGAGAAACACACCAGGCATGTGTACACGTGTGCTCAAAATCTCAAAAGGCAGGAGCAATAGAGAAGTGATTGTCAGCATGATCACATCCCATGGAGGGGGGGGGGTACAGTGCTTTCTCATTCTCTCTCTCTCTCATTCTCTCTCTCTCTCTCTCTCTCTCTCTCTCTCTCTCTGGCTAACACACAGACCCTCTGTCAAGGCAGGAAGGAAAAAAAATATTCAAAGCAGAATTATATATTTAGCAAAATAAAGGTAATTGCAAAATAAAGAAAGATAAGAAATGTGGTCAAAAGCAAAGCTCTACTACAAATTAAAAAAAGGTTGAAAAGAAGAAACTCCAGAGAGAAACTTGAATCCTCCAACAAAATAAAATAAAATAACAAGCATCAGAAACAGGAAGGAAAGGCCAGGCACTGGCGCAGTGGTAATGCAGCTGGACCCACATGAGAATGTCTTGGGCTGGCATCCTGTACAGACTGGGCACACACATGCATTCTGTGATCCAGGCCAGCTGAGACTGGGGTGGATCATGGGGCAAAGGGCCTCTTGGGGGGTGCCTCTCTATCCTTGTCTGTGTCTTTTTCTTTCTCTCTCTCATGGAAGAAATAAATACATTGTTTTATAAATCTGTAATGGAAGGCCAGCAGGTTGCATAGTGGTTGGGGTACTGGACTCCCACATAGCTGACCATGGTTTGACTCCTGGATCTGACAGCTTGCTTCTCTCTCTTTCTCTCTCTCTCTCTCTCTGGTGAGTGCATGTGCCCTATATCAAATTTTAATAATAATAAAATTAAATAAATTTTAAATTTTTTTAAAATTTAAACATTTATTTTTGTATTTATTTGTCATGATTTTCAAGCTGCCAGGTCCGGGACACAAATCATGGTTGGTCATATGGGAACCCAGCACTCCAACCACCATGCCACCTGCTGGTCCAAAACAATTTTTTTGAAAAGTTGGTTATGGTTGGGGCCAGCCAATGGCTGGACTCTCACATGGCCACTGGACTCTCACATGGCCAACTGCAGTTCAAGTCCCATACCCAGTGGCTTAAAACTCATGCCAGGTACAGGTGCATGGATGACCAAGATCCCAGGAGGAGGATGGAAGAGAAGGGATTGTGGAGTGGCCATCCCCCCAGGCATTAAGTGATTTCTCACTCTCTCTCTCTCTCTCACTATCTCTGTCTGTCTCTCTCTCTCCAGCCAGTGCAAGCGCCCTAAGCCAAAAATCTCTTTTTTAAAAAATGGTTATTGTGTATCTTGGTAAATGAAAAACACCATATTTTTTTTTCTCTTAATTTCTTTATTAACCATGTAACTTTAAAATTAAAGCTATTACATTATATCATGGGTTTACAAAATATGTAATAAAATAATGATAATAATTTGCCAGAGAAAGACAGGAGTGAGGAAGAAAGAACCCCCATGGGGAATGGTCTCACCACAATCTCTTCTCCATTTCTCCCTCCTTTGGGGATTTTAGACAGTCATGCACACACACGTGCCCAGCATCTTTCTCAAGTCATCACGTCTAGGACTCAAACCATGCAGTCAACCATGTGATATTCACCCACACTAACCCCCATGCCATGAGCTGGTCCCCACAAAAAAAGTTGTAGAATGCCTGTAAAGCAAGGCTTATAAAAATAATTATGGCTTTACAATGCCTGTATTGGAAAAGAAGAAAGATCTCAAAATAAAAAATACATGCTTTCACTTAAAGAAACCAGAAAGGCAAATTAAATACAAAGCAGAGCACAACCATGGTGGCCCACAGATAGCACCACCACTTGGGAGACTGGAAGCTACGTTAGGAGGTCAAGGTTTGGTTCTGGGTCATCTAAACACACTAGGCCCAGTTGTGCATACCTGTAATCCTGGCTAATTGGGAGGCGGAGACAAGAGGATCACAACACAGCAAGACCCTGTCATAAAACCTATCTCTATTCCTTTCTCTTTCTCTTTCTCTCTCTCTCTCTCCTTCTTTTATTCTCTCTCTCATAGAGGAACAGAAAAAAATTAAAACCAAAGCAAAGGAACAAATCTATAGAGAAGTGCAGAAATCAATAAAATAGAAAAAGTGGGTTGGCAGGTGGCATAGTGGTTAAGGCACTGGACTCCCACATGGCTGACCACGGTTCAAGTCCTGGACCTGGTGGCTTGCCTTCTCACTTTCCCTCTCTCTCTGTCTCTCTTTGGTCAAATTTAAGTAATGATAATAATAATAACAATGATGAATAAAATTAAATAAAGTGATTCTTAAAAAAGAAGAAAAAGTATCAAAAAACAAACATTGGTTCTTTGAGAAGATTGATAAAATGTATAAACCTCTTGCCAGACAAATCGATAAAAAAAAGACATCACTTGCCAATATTAGAAATAAAAGTGGGACATATCAAAAGATTCTGCACATATAAAAAGGGTAGTGAGTAATTATTATGAACAACGTAATGCCAATAAATGGACTAGTTTGTTAAAGGGATAAATTCCATGAAAGACCCAAATAACCATAACTGACCCAAGAAGAAATTAAAACAAACAAAAAAAGAAACCTTAAACAGTATTACATCAACAAAAGAAATCAGATTTCAAATTTAAAACCTTCCCACAAAAAATTTAAAAAAAAAAACCAAAAAACTTCAGGCTCTGATGGCTTCAGTAGTAAATTTTATCAATAATAAGGAAAACTGAGGGCCCAGTCTTGATAGCATAGTCCGTAGAATATTGAACAGCAGTGCTGGAAGCCATACGGCTTGGGTCTCCAGCCTGATCAGCCTGAAACAATCCAGTACACGTGCACATGCCCAAGATCCAGGTCAGCTAGAAGTGCTGGGAGAAAAGGATCACAACATGAACAGACCTTGTCCAGGGTGCTTTTCTCTCTCTCATCCATGCACACATACGTTTATGAATTTAAAAAGTAAGAATATTTGGGGAACAAGCAGTTAGCGTAATGGCTATGTCGCTGGACTCCCATGTAGTCGACTGCGGTTCACGGCCCAGACCCGGTGGCTTAAAATTCACACCGGGCACGTGTGCGTGCGTGCCCAAGATCCCGAGAGGAGAATGGAGGAGAAGGGATTGCAGCGTGACCATCCCCCCCGGAGGAGATTTCTCACTTTCTGTCTCTATGTCTCTCTCTGTCTGTCTGGCAAGCGCACGCGCCCTACAGCAAAAAAGCCTCTCCAAAAAAAAAAAAGTAAGAATATTTTAAGGAAAAGTCCTTATCAATTCTACAGAAAAACTTTCAGAAAATTTGGGAAAAAAACACCAACAATTTTTTTTTTAAGTTTTGCCATAGGGCATGCATACTCACCAGAGAGAGATAAAGAGAGACAGAGAGAGGGAAAGTGAGAAATCTCTCCCAAAAGAGGATGGTCATGCCATAATCCCTTTTCCTCCATTCTCCTCTCAGGATTTTGGGTATGCACACATACCTGACATGATCCTCAAGCCACAAAGTCCAGGGCTCAAACCAAGATTGGCCATGTGGGAGCCTTAGCCACCATGCCACCTGCTGGTCCCACCAACTTATTTTTTAACTTTCAGAGAGCACACACATTCACCACAGAGAGACAACAGAGAGGAAGGCAGAAGGCACCACTCATGGGGTGTGGTCAGGCCACAATCTCTTCCTTTCCTTTTCTCATACCAGGAATTTGGGCATACATGCACATATCCCAGCATGTTTTTCAAGCCACTGGAGCCACGATTTGCCATAACCACCAGATTACAGAGATGTATCACTTTCCTACTAGACTACATTAAATGGGCCAGCCCCAACTCATTTAATGAAGCCGATTTTACCCTGATTTCAAAATTGGATAAAGATATCACAAGAAAAAGGAAAACCTGTAGTCTAATATGGCTCAGGAACTTGTACAAATACAAAAATCCTTTTTTGTTTTAGGGTTCTGCCATTGGGTGTGTGCATTCATTGGAAAGAGACAGAGAGAGGAAAGTGAGAAATCCTCCTACAGGGGAGATGGCCACATGACAATTCCTTTCCTCCATTCTCCTCTTGGCATTTTGGGCGCGCGCACACACACACACACACACACGTGTGTGCAAGGTATTTTCCAAACTACTGGGGCCAGGAGTTGGAGCGTGAAGTTGGCCATGTGGGATCCAGTACCTTAACCACCACACCACCTGGCTGGCCCTATATGCAATATATATTTAATTTTTTCCCTTTATTAGTGATACACCACATGTACACACATGACAGGGTGAGTGAGAGAGAGGGAGGTGGGCACACTCCACAGGGTCTGGTCATATCACAGTTCCCTTCCTCCGGTCCTCCCAGTTGGAGCCTGGGGACTTAGACGCCTGCTCAGCATGTCTCAGGAGGACTGGGAAGAGGATTCAGACTGTGGTCGCCATGTGGGATTCAGCTTCTCTTGAGCACTATATTTTTGCTGATCTGTGAAGCCAGCCCTAACATTTTAAATTACAGGCTAAATAAATATATTTCTATATATAAGAAGAATCACCATGAACAAGCTAGCTCACACATAGACTAATAAAGGTATAGTGTATGAGAAGCTCTAAAAATTTCTGAAAGAAATGAAGAAAGACATTTTAGAACCTTTCAGTTGAAAGTGATCCATACAGAAGATGAACAAAAATGATGCAAAGCATGTATTGGGTTGTTAAAAAAGTCATGAAGCATTTTTGCATAAAAACACATACAAAAATATGTCATGACTTTTCTGATGACCCAATATGATAGGGATCACAAGGAAGAATGTCAAACAATGGAACAAAACAGATAATAAAATTATATTCCAGGACACTTTCCTAAAATACAAAATATCTTAAAATTGTATATTGAAAGGACACACTGCAATCATTTCAGGATGGACAGAGAGACAGAAAGCAAGAAACCACCCCCCAGTGGGGATGGCCACGCTGCAATCCCTTCTCCTCCATTCTCCTCTTGAGATCTTGGGCACGCATGCATACGCGCCCGGCGTGAGTTTAAGCCACCAGATCCAGGACTCAAACCACAGTCGACTACATGGGAGTCCAGTGACATAGCCATTATGCCAACTGCTAGTCCCAAGTTAAAGCTACTTAGAAAGAAAGAAAGAAAGAAAGAAAGAAAGAAAGAAAGAAAGAAAGAAAGAGAGAGAGAGAGAGAGAGAGAGAGAGAGAGAGAGAGAGAAAGAAAGAAAGAAAGAAAGAAAGAAAGAAAGAAAGAAAGAAAGAAAGAAAGAGAGAGAGAGAAAGAGAGAGAGAGGGAGGGAGGGAGGGAGGAAGGAAGGAAGGAAGAAAGAGAGAGAGAAAGAAAGAAAGAAAATCATTTGAGCAACCAGGCAAAAAGACTAAGCCACTAACAAGAGAAAGAAAACAAGAAAATTATACTTTTCATCAATTCTTAATGCCAAAAAATAAAAAAAGATATAGCAAATTTAAAATACTCAAGGAAAGGACCAGCAGATGGTGTAATGATTAATGTCATTGGACTCTCATGTAGTTGAATCTTGAACCCAGCAGCTTAAAACTCAAGCCAAGTATGTGTACGTGCATGCCCAAGATCCCAAGAAGAGAATGGAGAGAAAAGGATTGTGGTGTGGCCATCCCCCCTGGGGGGTGATTTCTCATTTTCTGTCTCTATGCCTGTCTCTGAAGAACATACATACCCTCATGCCAAACTCTCTCAAAAACATTTAAAAAAGAAGATACTCAAGGAAAATACGTTGAGGATTCTAAATCTATTTAAATTGACCTTCAAGTACAAGGATGTAAACTATTATAAGCTTGCCAATACTCAGGGAATATTGATCCTCTAAACCTATCCTGAGAAATCTATTAGAAAAGGAGATTCAGACAAGCAAAAAGATTGAGAGACATCAGTGGGAGTGGTATTAAATATAAAGTACCTGGTGAACAAAAGTAAACCATTATTATGAGGGAGAGACCATAGATACAGTGTAAGTATCAAAACTGAGAGTATGGAGAAT
This sequence comes from Tupaia belangeri chinensis, assembly GCF_000334495.1. Taxonomy (NCBI): domain Eukaryota; kingdom Metazoa; phylum Chordata; class Mammalia; order Scandentia; family Tupaiidae; genus Tupaia; species Tupaia belangeri. The sequence goes on from NW_006203764.1 coordinate 2,794,077, forward strand.
AAAGAGAGTATATTACAATTGTCTAATGAAATAAATAAAATGATATTACTTCTTAACAGGTACTGGGAGAGAAGAAGAGAAGAGAAGGGGAAGAGAAAGAAGAGTGACATGCTAATTCCAACACTGTTCAAAGTAGGAAATCAATTAGCCCCAAAAAAGTAGACTAATGGTACTATATAAAGTACTAGTATAAAGTTAACCAACAGAACAAATGAAGAAATAAAACCCACTGTATAATGAAAGAGCTTAAATATAAAAGACATAAAAATAAAACAATATGATAGAACTGAGGCCAAACATATTAATCATATCAATAGATGTAAATGGGCTTAACTCACCTATTGAAAGAAAAGGACTTTCAGATTGTCTAATAAAGCAAAATCCAACACTATGCAGAATACAAGAGACACACCTAAAACAAAGAGATTCAAAAGAGTTAAAAATAAAAGGATGAAGAAAAGTATATCAGGCAAACACAAATAAAAAGAAAACAAGGATCATAATCTTGATATCTAACAAGGTGAAATTCAGACCAAAAAGCATTAAAAATGAATTAAGTACACTTTACAATGCTTAAGGCTGCAAGTCAGTGAAGATAGTAGTTATTCATATTTACACATCCAATAACACAGCGATAAGTTCCACTAAACAGCACCCTATAGAAGATGCAAGGAGAAATAGACAAAAGCACACCAATAATAGGAGACTTTAACATACCTCTCATAATCCAAGATCAAGTAGACTAAAAATTAATAAAAGTACAGAAGACCTAAACAACATAAATAAGGTAGATTTTAAAGAGACCAATCTCTGATATTATTGTATCAATAACAAAAATTGCAACTCCTTTTCAAGTACACATGGAACATTCCTAAAAACTTAATAAACCTTAGGACACAGGAAAAACATCAAAGTTACAAAGAAATAATAAAAATAGCATTCTTAGTAATACAAAACTGAAAGTCAATAACAAAACAAAAATGCCCTCCTACATGGAAATTTATGCCCTTTTAAACAACTCTTTGCTCAATGCCAGAATACAGGCTTAACTGCAGAACTTCTTGAAAATAATGATTATAAAAACTTGCTATTAGAATCTGTAGGCTATAACTAAAGGAAGTGTCAAAAAAATAAGATTCAACATGAAATGCCGATGTCAATAAAAATTTAAATAAATAAATTCACAGTCACTGCAAAAAGTTAGGAAAAGAACCACCAAAATAAAACAAAGAAACCAGGGGGGGGGGGGGCCTA
>NW_006203764.1:2795797-2798974 GCF_000334495.1 Tupaia belangeri chinensis
GGGGGGTGGAGACTTAATAATAAAAACTAAAATTAATTTAGAAACTTCCAAAAGACAGGAGAATTAAACAAATCCAAAACTGATTCCTTGGAAAAGAATCAATAAAATAGACAAACCACTAACTAATTCAATTTTTTTTTAAAAAAAAAGAGAAGGACAACACGAATACATAACATCAAATACAAAACATTAGAAATGACAAGAAAAAACAGCAAATGAGGAATTTTAAAAAGTTTTAAGAGAGTTCTTTGCATAATTCTATACAAACAAATGTGAAAACTTAGATGAAATGCATAATTTTTGGAGAAATAAAACTTACCAAAATTTACCCCAGTAGAAACAGAAAATCTAAATAGAATAAGTATCATAGAATAAATACAGGGCGGGGGGGGGAAAGGCACTGGGTCAGAAAGTTTCACAGGGGTACTCTAACAAACTTAAAGATCAGATAACCCTAATGCTACTAGAGTTATTCCAAAGCACAGAAAAAAAGATGAAAACTTCCAAATTCACTTTATATAATGAGTGTAACATTGTTCAGATCTTGAGTAAAATTAGTCTCCACCATATCCACCCAAAAAAACCTACAGATCAATCTAGTAATTAATACTGATTATTAATATAAAAATTATTAAGTGAAAATAGGAAAAAATCCAATCCATCATAATGAAGGTAGGAGAAGAGGTGATATGGTCTCTATACGCAAAGAAAATAAACTCGATTCAATGCTCTCTCAGGGTTTTTTTAAAAAGTAATAAAATAGGAATTGATGGATACTTCCTTACTACATTATCTCTGCCCAAATCTGACTGAATAGAGAAATACTAGAGGTTTTTCTCTTAAAGTTAAAACAAGAAATCTACGCTCTCTGCTGTATTTAACATTGTGTTAGAGATGTATTCTAAAGCAATTAGAAAAGAGAAGTCAGGACCAGCAGATGGCATAATGGTTATGTTGCTGGACTCCCACATAGTTGATGGTGGTTCAAGTCCTGGACCCAGCAGCTTAAAACCCACACTGGGCACATGTGCATGTGTTCCCATAACCCAAAGAGGGGAATGGAGGAGAAGGGATTGCGGTGTGGCTATCCCTCTTGGGGGATGATTTCTCATTTTCTGTCTCTCTCTCTCTCTCTCTCTGTCTCTCTGGCAAGCACATGAGCTCTACAGCAAAAATCTATTGAAAGAGAGAGAGAGAAATAAATGAGAGGCATAAAAAATCGAATACGGGAACCAGCAGATGGCATAATGGTTATGTCACTGGACTCCCTCGTAGTCAACTGTGGTTCAAACCCCAGACCCAGTGGCTTAAAACTCATGCTGGGTGCATGTGCATGCATGCCCAAAATTACGAGAGGAGACTGGATTACAATGTGGCCATCCCCCCAGGGCAGTGATTTCTCACTTTCTGTCTCTCTGTCTCTCTGGTAAATGCACGCACCCTATAGCAAAAATCTCTGTTAAGAAAAAAAATCTAATAGAAAAAATAAAATTATTTTCTTTTGTAAAGCATATATTAGATACCTTGAAAAGCCAAAATAGAGGAGAAAAAGGCTAAAAAAATTAGTAAAATAAGATAATGAAATTAGTGTATAAAATCAATGCTTTCATAAACAAAAAGATAAAAGACATCTCAATTTTTTTCAAATTATTTTATTAACTTTATTTATTTATTAATTTTTATTTTACTTGAGAGAGACAGAGCAAGAGAGGGAGAGAGGGGGAAAGCAAGAAAGCAAGCTGCCAGATCCAGGGCTCGAACTGTGGTCAGCCATGTGGGAGTCCAGCACCCTTAACAACCACGCCACTTGCCAATCCCAAGACACCTCAATTATTATAATTTAAAAAATAAGCAGAAGAAAATCCTTAGCAACTAAGCATAAGCTCAACAAAAAAATTCCAAAATCTATGTGAGAAAAACTGTAACGCATCCCTGGAAAGACACAAACTTGAACAAACAGACATATCATAGGGCCAGTCAGTGGCACAGTGGTTAAGACAGCTAGATCCAATATGATCGATTATGCAATTCAAGTCCCAGCTCAGTGACTTGAAAAACATGCTGGGCACATGCGTGCATTTGTTCAAAGTCTCAAAAGTGAGAAATGGAGGACAGGGGTTGCAGCATGACCATCTATCACAGGGTTGCTTTCTCACTTCTCTCTGTCTCTCTCTCTCCTTCTCTCTGTCTCTCTCCAGCAAATACATGAATCCTCTGGCAAATCTAACAAAACAAAATAAAACTACCATGTTCTTAGTAAGATTCAATTTCATAACGTTAGCTCTGGGCCAGGCAGTGACACAGTGGTAATAAAATTGGACCCAACTAATAAAGGTCCTAGGTTCATGTCCTGGGACCTTTAGGTTGGCTAAGAGTGGGAATGGATTATGGCATAAAGACCCTGCTGTGGATACCTGTTTCTTATTCATAGAAGAAATCTATAAACTTTAAAAAATAAGCAAGTAGGGCCAGCCAGTGGCATGTTGGCTAAGGTGGCTAGATCCCATATGGTCAACTGCACAGTTCAAGTCTCAGACCCAGCAGCTTGAAAGACATGCCAGGCACATATGTCTGTGTGCCCAAAATCCCAGAAGTAGAAATGAAGGAGAAGAGATTACAGTGTGGAATCTCCCACCCCCACCCCGCCAAGGGTGGAGGGCACTTTCTCGCTTCCCTCTCTCTTTCTTGAGCAAGCGCATGTGCCCTCTAGCAAATTGTTTTAAAATGAATAAAGACATCAATTCTTTGAAAATTTAATGTGATACTCAAAAAAAAAAAATCATCAGGCTTTGTTCTAAAACTATGCAGCTTGATTATAAAATTAATTGGAAGAATGAAAAAGGAAGTTAGAAAAAATAAAAGTAAGACCAATATTGAATGAGAGGGGAGAGTTTAACAAAGTGATCTATGAAAATTTTAGCCTCTAGTTTAAAAAGAGTAATAATAAGGGCCAGCAGATGATGTAATGGTTAAGGCACTGGACTCCCACATGGCCAGCCGTAGTTTGAGTTCTACACCTGATGGCTTGAAACTCATGCCAGGCACGTATGCGTGCATGCGTAAAATCCCAAGAAGAGACTAGAGAAGAAGGGATTGAGGCATGGCCATCCACCCAGGGGGTGATTTCTCACCTCTCTCTCTCTCTCTCTCTCTCTTTCTCTCTCCCTTTTCTTCCCC
>NW_006203764.1:2798987-2810347 GCF_000334495.1 Tupaia belangeri chinensis
GTACATGTGCCCTATGGGAAAAACTTTAAAAAAAAAAAAAAAAAAGAGCAATAATGATCACAAGGAGCCATTGTTGGCTCTCCATGAATGAGAAATGCCAAGTTCATCTCAATTTTCTATTTTGTTAGGGATCTATAGAGGATTTTGAAGCAAAGCTTAAGAGAGCTTTCATCTCAGCAAAGAAAGATGCCCTGGAAGACTCACTTCTAGTGCCTAATACAGTGCCTGACACATCATAGGTTCCCAATAAACATGAGTTGGTAAGTGAATGGTCAAGTTGTTAAAGTATGGTTCGGCAATGGGTCAGCAGGTGGCGTGGAAGTTAAGGCAACTGGATCCCACATGGCTGACTGTGCAGTTCGAGTCCCGGACCTGGCAGCTTAAAAATCATGCCAGGTGCATGTGCATGCATGCCCAAAATCCCAAGAGGAGAATGGAGGAGAAGGGACTGTGGCATGGCTATTCCCTATGGGTAGTGATTTCTCATTTTCCCTCTGTCTGTCTCTGTATCCCTCACTGGCAACTCCAAGTTGATCACAAATTTCCATTTGGATTTTAGTGCTGTCATGGAAGAGAATGTGTTTCCACAGAAATATAGAATTCCAACTATTTCATCATACACACACACACGCACACATATTATATATACATACATTGGGTCATCAAAAAAGTCATGATAGAGGGGCCAGCAGGTGGCATGGTGGTTAAAAGCACGGAATTCCATCATGGCCGACTATGGTTTCAGTGCCGGACCTGGCTGCTTGCTTTCTCCCTTTCCTTTTCTCTTTCTGTCTCTCTCTGATCAAATTAAAAAAGAAAATAATAATAACAAATGGAGTTAAATAAATAAATAATTCTTTTTAAAAAAAAGGTCATGACATATTTTTGCATAGAAAAACATTTAAAAAACATTAAAAAGTCATGGCTTTTCCAACGACCCAATATATATATAAACTGAGTGGTACCATAATAAGATGGATATGTAGTTATTGAAAATGATACATCTATGTATTGTATGTATTGCTCAATGACACAAAGCCAACTTAAAACAAGTTGTGTAATGCCATGTCACAGAAATCTGATGCTTTTCTCCTCAGCAACATTTTAATGTGTAGTCATCACATAGGAATGCATATCTTTTTGGTAGCTGATTCAAAAGTAATGGAAAGTGGTTAATACATTGAGTGACAGACTCAGACATAAACATGAAATGACATTAATAAGATATAACTTACTGGACCAGCAGTTGGCATAATGGCTATGTTGCTGAACTCCCATGTAGTCAACCGCAGTTCGCATCCCAGACCCGGTGGCTTAAACTCACGCTGGGCGTGTATGCATGCGTGTCCAAGATCCCAAGAGAATGGGGGAGAAGGGATTGTGGCGTGGAGGGTGATTTCTAGCTTTTTGTCTCTCTGTCTCTCTCTGTCTGTCTGGCGAGCACACGTGCCCTATAACAAAAAAAACTCTCCAAGAAAAGGAAAAAAAAAAAGATATAACTTACTAAGGTTTGTAATGAGTTAAGTTGTGTCCCCCAAAAAGATAAGGTGACGTTCTCACTCCCGTACTGGTGAACGTGACCTTATTCGGAAATAGGGCCTTTGCAAATGTAATAAAGCAAAGACGAGGTCATACTAGATTAAGATGTGCTCTAATCAAATGACTGCCGTGTTTACAAGAGAAAGGAGAGGACAGTTTGGATCAAGAGACACAGGTCATTTATAGATGGAGGCAAAGACTGGAGTAATACAGCTACCAGCCAAGGAATGTCAACAACCACCAGAAATTAGGAAACAGGCAAGCAAGAATTCTCCCCTAGAGCCTGCCGAGGGCCCTGCTGTCTGCTTGATTTCAGCCTTCCAGCTTCCAGAGCTGTGAGGGAATAAACTTTTGCAGTTGTGGTTGTTTAATTTTTCCAGAGGGCACATATACACTCACCAGAGAGAGACAGAGAGAGAGAGGTAGAGGGAGAAAGCATCCCCAGTAGGGCATGGTCACAATGCAATCCTTGTCTTCTAAATTTAAGTTTTTTTGTTTTGTTTTTCTTTTAAGTTTATTTTATGTGCCAAGGGGCACATGTGCTTGCCAGAGAGAGACAGAGACAGGGAAAGTGAGAAATCACTCCCCCAGGTGGATGACGATTCCGCAATCCCTTCTCCATACTCCGAAAATTCTTCTCCTTGATTCTTTTCTCGGGATTTTGGGCACACGCACACACATGCCCGGCATGATTTTCAAGTCTCTGGGTCCAAGACTCAAACTGTGATCGACCATGTGGGAGTCCAGTGCCTTAACCATCACACCACATGCTGGCCCCTAAATTTCTGCAGTTTTAAGCCATCTAGTTTGTGATAGTTTATTACAGCAACCCTAGACTAACATAGATGGTCTCTGACAGGATAGTTTCACTTACTTTTCCACTTTGCATTCAGTAAAAACTATACTTCAAATTTGGAGTTTTGATCTCTTTCTGTGCAACTGCATCACTACCTATGTTATCGTGATGCCTAGGGGCATCAATAGACCACAGCTCCCACTCAGCCATACAACCACAAGGTGAACAGCAAATACACTCCAGTGTACTGTGTTGACAGTGTCTTTTGGAAAATGTGTTTTATATTTTCACATCCCATCATGTCTACAAATGCCCATCTGTGTACAGTATTCAACACTTTATTATAAAACAGACTTGGTGTTAGATGATTTTGCCCAACTATAGTGTTCTGAGCACATTTAAAGTAAGCTGAGCTAAGCTGCAACGTTTGGTAGGTTAGGTGCATTAAATGCACGTTCAACTCAAGATATTAACAGTTCATGATGATAAGCTTATCAGGGTACGATCCCATTGTACGCTGAGGAGCATCTCGACAAGAATGAACAGAACACTACATCTTTCACCTTTTTCCCTCAGCAGAGAGAGGATGAAGGAAAACAAACTCAACAGCTAGTGCTATGGAAAAGATCTGGCAGTTTTAGCAAGCCAGCAACTTGATACTATTACACAAAGAGCTAAAGCAATGGCCCAGCTTGGAGGCACAGCCAGTAACAAACTGAACTGCGTGATTGGCAGCAGGTTCAGATCCCTCAGTCATCTTGAAAAATACTCTGGGTGGAGCCAACAGGTTTGTGGTGATTAAGGCACTGGACTCCCACATGACTGACCATAGTTCAAGTCCAGGATCTGGCCGCTTGCTTGCTCTCTCTCTCTCTCTCCTCTCTCTCTCTCTCTCTCTCTCTCTCTCTCTCTCTCTCTATCGTGAGCACGCGTACCCTTTAGCAAATAAATAAAATTAAATAAATAATTAATTTTTTTAAAAAGAAAGAAAGAAAAATACCATAGGGTGTATACAACAGTGCCCTAGATCCTAACAAATTGGAAGGCAAAGGACAGGGGTTGGCAAGACAAGACCATGTCAAGGGTGCTTTTATCTCGAGTGCATGCAAGCACACAAACACATTCTTTTTCTTTTTGTTCTTTTTAAATTTTTGCATCCCCCATAGGGGATGGTCATTCTTGTAGTTTCTTCTTTATTTCTCCTTTTGTGATTTTTGCACACATACACACATGCACACAGCAAGCCTTTCAAGCCACAGGGTCTGAGACTTGAACCTCACAAAGTCTCTGAGGCCCAACAGAATAAAAGATACCATGAAATGCTATATACTCCTTTTAAGTTTAGTCCCATAGAAAGAAATGAGATTCACAAGTAAACTATGTGCTGTTTGAGAACATAGTTCTTAAAAGGTCCAACAGAAATAGAATGTATCAGTTGAAAGAAGCTAAAAATTCTAAATCTAATGGTTGAGCATTCCACTCTACAGAAAGCTAGTTTATTGATAAGAATAAATTTTTGCTTAATGTACTTTTTGATGTAGTAAACTTTTCATATCCAAGCTAATAGATGTGTTCATTTATGCAGAGTTACCCATATCTTTCCACAATATAAGAAATAAATGTATATGAAGTTCTGATTGTCGTTTCTGAAAAATGACCATCCTAACTTAAAGTTTATTTTTCGATCAAGTAATCAATACTTAAAACTTGAATAGGATCCAAGTAAAATCAAAGCCTGATGAGCCCTTGCCTTCAGACATATCGCCACTTTATCGTAAGAAGAATGGTTGACTGTGTGCTAAGATTGCCTATCAATTAGGAATCATAATTATTATGCAGAATCAGTGAAAGGAAGATTTAAGTAATCAGAAAGATCCAAAACCATAATGAATATTCAGGAAAAGGATAACTTGCTTACAGTATTCAACACTTTATTATAAAACAGACTTGGTGTTAGATGATTTTGCCCAACTATAGTGTTCTGAGCACATTTAAAGTAAGCTGAGCTAAGCTGCAACGTTTGGTAGGTTAGGTGCATTAAATGCACGTTCAACTCAAGATATTAACAGTTCATGATGATAAGCTTATCAGGGTACGATCCCATTGTACGCTGAGGAGCATCTCGACAAGAATGAACAGAACACTACATCTTTCACCTTTTTCCCTCAGCAGAGAGAGGATGAAGGAAAACAAACTCAACAGCTAGTGCTATGGAAAAGATCTGGCAGTTTTAGCAAGCCAGCAACTTGATACTATTACACAAAGAGCTAAAGCAATGGCCCAGCTTGGAGGCACAGCCAGTAACAAACTGAACTGCGTGAGCGTACCCTTTAGCAAATAAATAAAATTAAATAAATAATTAATTTTTTTAAAAAGAAAGAAAGAAAAATACCATAGGGTGTATACAACAGTGCCCTAGATCCTAACAAATTGGAAGGCAAAGGACAGGGGTTGGCAAGACAAGACCATGTCAAGGGTGCTTTTATCTCGAGTGCATGCAAGCACACAAACACATTCTTTTTCTTTTTGTTCTTTTTAAATTTTTGCATCCCCCATAGGGGATGGTCATGCTTGTAGTTTCTTCTTTATTTCTCCTTTTGTGATTTTTGCACACATACACACATGCACACAGCAAGCCTTTCAAGCCACAGGGTCTGAGACTTGAACCTCACAAAGTCTCTGAGGCCCAACAGAATAAAAGATACCATGAAATGCTATATACTCCTTTTAAGTTTAGTCCCATAGAAAGAAATGAGATTCACAAGTAAACTATGTGCTGTTTGAGAACATAGTTCTTAAAAGGTCCAACAGAAATAGAATGTATCAGTTGAAAGAAGCTAAAAATTCTAAATCTAATGGTTGAGCATTCCACTCTACAGAAAGCTAGTTTATTGATAAGAATAAATTTTTGCTTAATGTACTTTTTGATGTAGTAAACTTTTCATATCCAAGCTAATAGATGTGTTCATTTATGCAGAGTTACCCATATCTTTCCACAATATAAGAAATAAATGTATATGAAGTTCTGATTGTCGTTTCTGAAAAATGACCATCCTAACTTAAAGTTTATTTTTCGATCAAGTAATCAATACTTAAAACTTGAATAGGATCCAAGTAAAATCAAAGCCTGATGAGCCCTTGCCTTCAGACATATCGCCACTTTATCGTAAGAAGAATGGTTGACTGTGTGCTAAGATTGCCTATCAATTAGGAATCATAATTATTATGCAGAATCAGTGAAAGGAAGATTTAAGTAATCAGAAAGATCCAAAACCATAATGAATATTCAGGAAAAGGATAACTTGCTATACATAAGTACTAAAACATTTGATTTAACAAATACATTTTAAGTACAGGTTGAGCATTTCTGGTGCAAAAATCAGAAATCCGAAATGCTCTAAAATCTGAAACTTTTCGAGTGTTAACATGACACCACAAGTGGAAAATTCCATACCCGACTCATGTGAGAGGTCAAAGTCAAAACGCTGCAATACAAAAGTATTGTATTAAATTACCTTCAGGCTATATCTACAAACTGCATATGAAAGATAAATGAATATCATAATTACACTTGGATCACATCCCTAAGATATCTCATTATGCATATGCAAATATTCCAAAATTTTAAAAAATCCAAAATCTTAAACTCTTCTGGTCCTAAGCATTTGACATCCCTTTTTTTTTTTTTTTTTTTTTAATTTGCTACAGGGCACATGTGCTTGCCAGAGAGGGACAGACAGAGAGAGAGGTAAAGTGAGAAAACATTTCCCAGGGGAGATGGTCACACTGCAACCTGTCCTCTTCCATTCTCCTCTCAGGATTCTGGCTGAGCACCCACACACATGCCCAGTGCATCTCCCAAGCCACTAGGCTGGGACTCAAAACGCTGTTAGTCATGCGAGATCCAGCCATCTTAACCACTAGCACCACGAGCTGACTCCCAACCTGTATTTTTGGCCAGTGTGATTTTATTTACCTGTAAATTCACTTAAAAAGCAAGCATTGTAAGAGTGCAGAACTTTACATTCACAAAAAAATGTAAAATCTTCAAATTAAAAATGTCCTAAAACATGTTTCTGTAATTCTTCCTTATAAGAGACATTCATTCACCCCCAATCATTGTTACTTATTCAGGAAAATTTTTGTGCAAACACTCTTCACTAGACAGTGTGTTGCACACGAGTTACAGAAAGGAACACAATACAATCTATACACAAAGTAAACTGGGGTAACACGAATAATACCTGAAATAACAGTGTGAGCATACTACGAGGGAATGTGGGGGGAAGCTGGCAGTCAGGCAGGGCTTCCATGCTAAATACTGAGTGAGAGGTAGGCAACAGACAGGCAGAGAAGAGGACCATCAAGGGAAAGAAAGCATTTCAGGCAAAAAGAACATGGTGCCCTGGAGGAAATGAAGAAATAATCCATTGCAACTATATTAAAGAGGGAGAACAGAGATTGTGGACTAGAATCAACAGGCCTTGGTGTCTGGCTAAATAGTTATAGCAGAGAGTAGAAGCGGTTGAGGAAGACTCACAACTTGTTGGTGTGGCTAAGTTGTAGCCCAATTGAAATGAGTAATACGAAAAGTACGAGTTTAGGATAGAAGTCAATGTGTTTGGGTTGTGGTACATGTAAGATGCCCGGGTGCAGATAGAGGCCATGGTTCCAGAAACATAGTTGGACTAGAAAATTATATTTGAGAGTCATCCACTAGAAGGGATAACTGATATTATGCAAGTGAATACAGTCTAGAGTCTGTGGGATTTAAAAAAAAAAAAAGAGGATTAATAATAGAATCCAAGTAAACCCAATTTTCAAAGGGCAAGAAGAAGATGGCTCTAAGGAAAATATCCAAGTAGAAATAGCCAGAAAATAAGAAAAAGAGAATTTAAATGAGGAACGCAACAACTAGAGTCAAATGATACAGAGGAGTCGAGGAAGACAAAGGTTAGAAATCACTCTTCTCTTTGCAAACACAGACAGGTTAATATCCATACTCTAATATTTGGGTATACAAAAAAAAAAAAAAAACCACCTCTATAAGAAGTTAGCAATGTTGTGCAAAGATTTATAAATGACTCTAGATTTCAGTACTATTCAAAGGAGAAGAACTTGGCTATTTTAGTCATATTACCATATAATGTTTTAAAAATAGAGAAAACTATTGATTTTTGCAAGCATGGCCCTTAAATATGCATGGGAGAGGAGCCGTTCAACTTCAAATCATAGTGCCAATTAGTTAGACTCTTAAAGTGTTTGTCTTAGATGTAATCAAAAAGATGTTTCATTTTTAAGATTAAGATGGTGAGTTGAATGAATACATTAAAAGCTGTATGTGCTCACATTTCTATAATTAGCTATGTTGAGCTTATACCCAAATTACCAGCAGGTTAATTTCCAAATCTGACAACCATTTTGATGGATAGTATTAAAGAGATTTATGTTCAGCAGTTGCTACGGAGTCATCATAACACAAAAGGTGATGGATAGGTAGTTCCTGCCTCTGGTGATCAACCAGTGCTCCCTACACACGTCAAGTCAAGTCAAGGAGTTGCCATGCAGCGATCCTCTCCCACTCAAAATGGCTTAGGCTGACTGCCATAGAGAAGGGTGAGTGACAAGGAAAGGTGAATAAAAAGCGGTCCACAAGCCCAGATCCCATTTACATGACATCATGTCTACATTTTTTTTCTGCTGCACTCTGAGATGTTACCTCCAACTTGTATAACTGCCCCTATTTTGGCAGCAAGCACAAGATTTTATACTTGGTGATGATGATGATAGCTAACATTTACTAACTCTCCACCATGTGTCAAGACTCCCTGTGTTTAACACTGTTCTTGGATCATCAAATCCTCACAACTATTAGTATCCCCATTGTATAGATGATGTCATCAGAGCTTAGAGAAGTTAACTTGTCCAAGGTCATGAGCTTACAGGAGGCAGAGCCAAGATTCAAACACAGGTAGCGGTCTGATTCTAAGACCCCAACTCTTAATTTCTGCTATTAATATTGACAAAATGCATAATCTATTTTGAAAGAACATACCCTAAGTCCTCCAGATTGGTCTATTTTAACAGAGAACGTTTGAGGGGAGAGGTGAGGATATTGGACTCCTCTTTAGAATCCCAAATAAAATAAACTATAAACTCTATGTTTATCATTCCCAATTCTCTATCAGCTACAAAAACATTGTCACTAGAGTGAGCTCTGACCATAAGAAAAAAGCTTTTAAAGGGGAAAAGCAAGGTTAACTCTTGTGCAATCGCCTGAGAAACTGCTAGGAAGCTTTCCCCTTCTGTTACAAGGCTCTGCAGCAAGCTCAGGAAACAGACTAAATATTTCAGAAAAAATTCCAAATTATATCTTTGTAAAAACTAACCTCTCTTTCTTTACTATTACTTAACTTATAAAATAAAATGCCACTACATAAAGACAAAAGCCAGATTTTATATTTCTGTGATAGACTACACTTCAGAGGTAAGTCACGTAATCTGTTTGGGTTGAAATGCAAATACTTCCTCTTGCTGTTTCAACCAAACTGTATCGGTTTCCTGTACCAGTGAAGCCTTTACCTATATCAAGAGGCTCCAAGAAAGAGTCACAGAAATAATGTGGTGACATTATATTAAGCCTAATTCTGTCCTCCCCTGGTCCTTAAGAAAGCAATGCTGTGCACATTCCTGAATGCGCAGGAGAAATGAACTCTCTTGTTCTCTTCTCCTCTGGTGGTTTCACACTCAGTAGAAGAAAAAAATCTTGTGATCCTCCCTTCTCTTTTCCCTCCTCCCTAGACATACCCCTCCCATGTCCAAGGATAAAAAAAATCACCAATCTGCAACTTCTCTTTATTAAAAAGTATCTAGCTTTCATGATCACCAACTATGCAGGCTTTCCTGCTGTCCCTCTTTCCAGGTGCATGATGGACACAATCGACTCCTGTTAGTGCATATACAAAGAAAGGGGTCCTACCTTATCCTCCCTCTATCTAAAGAGCTCCCAGAACACCCGAAGCATCCTTATCCTTTTCACAACCTACCTCCATTTATCCCCTTTGCCCTCCAAAACCTTTAGGATTAAGCCAAGACCGCTACAGCTACTTTTTCTAACTTTATAAATGGAAACTCGAAGGCACAAAACTATTAAGCTAATTGCCCACTGTTAATCAGGAGAGCATGCCAAGCTCAAATCCACACATTTCTAGTTGTAAATATGATCCTCTACAGAGGAAAAAAAAATCTGTTTTAAAACAAGGTCTAAAATAGCTACTTGAGGTCGCTCATTGCACCACACAATCAAATACACATCTAGGTTTTATTCATTCTGTCATTCCCTGCCCAGGAAAGAAACAAGACAAAGCATTCAGTGTATCTCAAAATCTAAGGAGTCAGAGAGAACACAGGAAGAGGACAGTAACACGCTTTAACCTAAAATGACTTACATAATATGTAACTCTAAAATCCAATGACAGGTGGCGTTTTTTTAACAACCATATTGTAATGAAACCTTCAAGGGTGTGATATTCCTCAAGTGGGAAGTTCTACACTGATTCCAGCTATATTACTGTTACTCCAAACAGAATGCATATATATTCTTTGAAATCCTTAGTAGAAGCAAAATTAATTGTTGAGGGTAGATTTTAACTTTTGGAAACACACACACACACCACCTCTTAACTATTTAGAAGAGATGAACTATTTAAGCGGGAAAGACTTGTCAGTACCATTGCATTATTTATTGAGTACATGCTATGTGCTAGGCTCATAGCTAAACCTTCCCTGTGTATTCTCTCATTTATAATCACAACAACCCCACCAGCATGATCACCCCAGGTTTACAGACGAGGAAGGAAAGTTCAGACAGGGCAATATATTACCCAAGGTCAAATACTGGCAAAACTAGGACTCAACTCAGATCTTCTAGATACCAAAAAACATTGTAAGGAGGTACAAGCAGTAGATGATAGGTGGCCATACACGATCGCGAATGAACCATCGAGCTGGGAATTCTAGGAGAGTTTTTTTTTTTGGCCTGGTGACTAAGTGACGTGCTACATTTTATCATATACAAGATAACTCCCCCCAGCTAATGAGACTACTGTTTTATGTGTCCCAAGAAATGGCTTCAATAGCCATTCTGAGAAGAATTATGAAGATTTTTAAGTAGTAACAGCATTATCAACCTAAGTGTGTGCTGCTTTGAAAAACAAGAGTTACAGGAGTAAGTTCTGGTATATCTTTTAAAAATTTGAACTCTGCTCATCAAAAATGTCTTTTGTTTACAATCAGAAGTTAAGCTCCTGAATCCCTCAGGGGCGCCTGGGAAAAGGTTGTACATCAATAGAGCTACCAAGTCCATGCAGAAGGCCTACTAGCCAGCACTGCAAGAGGAGACTGGGGGACCATCTTAGAAACTTCCCCTGCCCACAGGAGTTAGCAGGTTGCTCCCAACCAAGCACACAGTCCGGCATTACTGGGACAACCAAAATACTCTTGGGCTATTTGTTATAGTTGGTGTGAGCTGCCCTACAAAAGAAGCCTTCTCTTTAGAAAAATAATTAGATCATTTCCCAGAGCCCCTTTCACTTTCTTGAAAGCACCGCGTGGCTGTGGCTAGTTTCAACAGTGGTGCTGGTATCCGGGAGTCGATTTCCTCATGCTCAATCCAGAATTCTGCCTGGCTGTCTGCTGCCTCCCCCCTTCTCCTTCTTGCCTCTTCCACCCGAAGTGGAAACTGCAGACTCAAACTCCCCTATGGCTCCAGCACCAAGAACTGGGCATGCTCAGAAGGCCAGGCAGGCTGTGGTTGCAACTGACAGTTCCCCGCCCCTGATTTGCCGCTGCCCCCCTTCCCCCACTCCAACAAGAGATACTGAAATGTTTATCTGAAAGATACGGGGCTTCTTTTTCCCGAGAATTACCCCATTTTCATTTCATTTCGCAGGGTCTTTCAGTCTTGCGAAACCCCACCGCCAGCCTGAGCAAGACCGCATTATTTTTCAGCACCGGGGACAGCGCC
>NW_006203764.1:2810931-2814660 GCF_000334495.1 Tupaia belangeri chinensis
CCACCCCCTCGCTTTCCCCCTCCCTTAGGCCCGTGTCGCTACCATTCGGACAAAACGCACATCAAATTGCAGAATTCGGTCCCGGAAGGTTAGGAAATCGCCCCCGGAGAAATGGGTGGGATTTAATAGGCGGCCAAAGGCTTCCTGTCCGTCCCCTCCTGGAGCTGCCCGCGTTGCTGTGGGCGGGGAGACCGAAAGGAGAGAGCTAGCTGCGGCTCCTGGTGAAATGGGAAAATGGGCTCGACCGGGGGAGGAGTATTTCCATTCATAAGGCGCACGGAGGGGACGGGTGTTTCCCAGAGAAAAGCCTCTTAAAGTGCCGGAGTCCCCGACCATTTGGATCTCCCATTGGCGTTCTCCCGGCCTGTAAATCCTGCGCGCCGAGCAGCCCCCAGTGCCTCAACCGGATGACCGGAGAGGGACACAGGTGCGTCCCACGCTTCGTCTCAGCCTCGGGGAGGAAGGAGAGGGAGGCGGATCCGGGGCGGGCTGCAGAAAGCAAAGGCCGGAGGGCGACGAGGACGCTCCCGAGGACCGCGAGGAAGGAAGTGCAGGAGGAACCCTCAGCATGGCTTCCCGGCCTGCTGCGCTCGCTGCCCTCTGCCTCCCCGCGCGGATGGGCTCTTCTGCGGGTGGCTGGGGGTGGGAGGTCCCAATGCTGGGGGACTGCGAGGAGACCTGGGAAGTTGGACGAGGGGGAGGAGGCTATTTCCACGGATCGGGAAGCTGGGAGGGCCACGGAAAAGAAAGATGAAAGCCTAGAGACAGGAAGAACCCAGGTGTGCCCCTCTGCAACCATCCAGGCTGGACGCCCGCACGTTAGAAAGACCCTCTGCTGGGAAGGCGAAGCGGGTGGGAATGGAAGCGATAGGAAAGGGCATCCGGCGTGGTAACGGGACGATGCCTGAAGAGTCAACGGCAGGCTGGAGAGGCATTCTGAGCTGGGGCTTCTTGTAGTCTGAAGAACCAGATTCAAGACCCGGTTCCACCACCTACTCCAGAACCCTGTGCCTCGTGTTCTTCATCTGTAAAACGGGTGTAATAGAACCTGCCCTGCCACCTGAAGAGTTATTAGGTGGATCAATAGAATGTTGGATGTGGAAGTCCTTTTAAAGTTAAAGTACTGTACAGTGCACAATCACCAAGCATCATAATCACGCTTCATTCACATAGTTCAGTCCTGAAAGCTGAGGGGCAGTGATCCCAGCAGGCTGATTTAGCAGAAACTGTGGGAACAGAACTGTAAGTGTTGACAGTGGTTCTCAATGCTAATAACTATGGTGATTAAATGTATTTCCATCTCACCAAAAAAAGAATGATTGGTGCGGTTAAATTCTGTGTGATATGTATGAACTATCCAGATGAAATTTTTGACAATTAAGAAAAAATATTATGGAAAAATACCAAGAAGAAAAGATATTTCCAAGTAGCCAAAAGAAAAACAAGTCTAGAATAATAGGAAAGCTACCCCTTAGGCAGGTGGTGTGGTGAAAGGCGCTGGACTCCCAAGTGGCTATTTGTGGTTCAAGTCCTGGCCCTGGTGACTTGCTTTCTCATTTTCTTTCTCTGTCCCTCACTGGTCAAATTAAAAATAAATGAATACATACATACATAAATAAAGCTAAGTAAAATAATTCTTTTTTAAAAAAGATGCATACAATAGGAAAATGTCCATGAAGGGTTAGTGAACTGGCTTTTCCATATGTACATATGACTGGACATTGTCACCTCACTGATTGGCAGGTTGGTCTGGCTGACTTTGCTAACATCCTATATCATTGTTCATTCCCAAAACCACACGTCAAAAGAGAAGTTTCCTTCTTTTTTTTTTTTTTTGGAGAGGTTTTCGCTATATGGCGCGTGCATTCGCCAGACAGACAGAGAGAGACATAGAGACAGAAAGCGAGAAATCACCCCCCAGGGGGGATGGCCACGCCGCAATCTCTTCTTCATTCTCTTCTCGGGATCTTGGGCACGCACGCACACACGCCCAGCGTGAGTTTTAAGCCACCGGGTCTGGGACGCGAACCGCCGTCGACTACGTGGGAGTCCAGTGACATAGACATTACGCTAACTGCTGGTTCCCAGAAGTTTCCTTCTTTAGTCAAAGATAAATGATTATGTGAAGAATGAAGCTGAAGAGTTGATCTTGAGTAAAAATAAACTGAAATCATTCCGAAGAAAACATAAATATGAGGAACATTTCTGGGAAGATCACAAATATTCTGATTATGAAAAGAAAGCTCGGTGACTTATTCAGAAATCTGTGGGAAGGCTGAGGTTTGGGCAAAGGAAATAAACTTTAAATTAAAAAAAAAGAAGGAAGGAAGGAAGGAAGAAAGAAAGAAAGAAAGTCAGTCAGTCAGTCCAGTCCAGTAGCCTAGCGGTTAAGGGCATTAGAGCCCACCTGGCAAATGTAGTTTGAATCCTGGCCCTGAGGCAGGGAAAGCACTCTGGGTGGGTGTGGGTGTGCACTCCAAATCCAGAGGGGATAGAGTAGAAAGGATTGTGACCATGTCTACATCCCCATTTGAGGGTGCTTTCTCCCTCTCTCTCTGCCTCTCTGTTTCTGTTTCTCTTGCAAGTGCATGTGTCTTCTTGCAACTTAAAAAAAAAATTAAGGCATTTGGGTAATTTCAAAATAGTTATTTATTTAATGTTTTATTTAACATTTTTATTATCATTTTTCAGTTTGCTACAGGGCATGTGCACTCACCAGAGTGAAACAGAGAGAGAAGCTGCCAGGTCCGGGACTCAAACCATGGTTAGCCATATGAGAATCCAGTACCTTAACCTCTACACCACCTGCTGCCCACCTCCCACATTCCTGTTTGAAATTGCCTCTTCTCTTGTGTTAAACAATATAACGCTTTTCAAAATTGTCTACAAACTTTTTTCATTCTCTTGTTTTAATATTATTATTGTTTCTTAAAATATACTAATATAAAATACAATATCATGAACACTAATTTACCACTATCCAACCCCATTCGATCTTGTATTTTGTCATACTGCATTAGATATTTTACTTTTCAGAAATAAAACATTTTGGAAACACTAAAAGCCCTCTATAAGTTATTTTGAAGTTACAGCTAACTTTTTCCTTATGTCTTATTATTTTGTAATTATTTATTTATTTATTTATTTATTTATTAGGATTTTCAAGCTGCTGGGTCTGAGACTTAAGCCACAGTTGGCCATGTGGGAATCCAACCACCATACCACCTGCTGGATCCATGTCCTTGTGTTTTATACTGTTCATTTTTTTTTTTTCCTGGAGAGGTTTTTGCTATAGGTCGTGTGCGCTAGCCAGACAGACAGAGAGAGACATAGAGACAGAAAGCGAGAAATCACCCCCCAGGGGGGATGTTCACGCTGCAATCCCTTCTCCTCCATTCTCCTCTCGGGATCCTGGGCACACACGCACACGCACCCAGCGTGAGTTTTAAGCCTCCGGGTCCGGGACGCGAACTGCAGTCCACTACGTGGGAGTCCAGCGACATAGCCATTATGTACGCTAACTGCTGGTTCCCCTGTTCATTATTTTTTTCAACAACTACTTATTGAGCACCTATTATGTGCCAAACACTGTTCTAGGCACTAGGGATACTGTTGTAGAAAGAGAAGACAAAAAGCTCAGCTTCGAAGAGCTAATATCCTAGAGGGGAAAAGTTACATAAAATACATAGTACATTAGGTATTGATAAGTACTAAAAAGAAAAGTATTCA
>NW_006203764.1:2814681-2816151 GCF_000334495.1 Tupaia belangeri chinensis
CATTAAAAGGGTTGAAATGTAGGTTATTTCCAGTTTTTTGCTATTAAAAGAAAAGTTGCAATGAACATTGGTATACACATGTCTTTAGGTACATGTGCAAGGGTACCTTCAACTTCAGTTTTTACTACACACCATCGAATTCCTCACTGAAAATGATTGGACCAATTTAGGCTCTTTCATGTTTCCATGTCCCATATGACCAAATACATGATTATTAGACCTACCCTTCCAAAGGCAAAACTATAAACTCTGGCTAAAGGAAAAAGAAAAAACCCACCTGAAGGAATTGGATAGATTCTGAAGAACCACCCTCAGTTGGAGGAAGGGAATGGTTTAGGATGAGTTTTTATTACTTATGGCTTTTGGCCTAAGGAATGCCACATATAGTGGCTAAAGACTCCTACCACATACTCACAGCCTTGAAATCTAAAATAATGACCCAACATCTCCAACGTGCTAAAAGGAAAAATAAAACTGCCAGTGCCATAGTTCATTCCTGCCAAAAATATCCTTCAGAATGAAGACAGAGTGGTTATTTTCAGATCAAAGAAAACTAAGAGAATGTGTCACCAACAGGCTTGCTCTACAAGAAATAATACAGGAAGCTTTCAGGCTGAAAGAAAATACTACTAGGAAAATGTTTATCTTCTCCCAGTCCATTGTTTTTTTTACTTTGTTTATGGAGTCTTTTACTGAATAGAAGTTTTATTTTTTTTCTTATAAAGATTTTTTTAATTTACTCATTCGTTTATTTTAATTTGACCAGAGAGAGACAGAGAAAGATAGAGAGAGAGAAAGTGAGAAAGCAAGCCACCAGGTCTGGGACTCGAACCGTGGTCGGCCATGTGGGAGTGTCCAGCGCCTTAACCACCATGCCACCTGCTGGTCCCCAGAAGTTTTATTTTTTTAAGAATTATGTATTTAATTTTGGAGCCAGCAGTTAGCGTAATGACTATGTCGCTGGACTCCCACGTAGTCAACCGCGGTTCGCATTCTGGACCCAGTGGCTTAAAACTCACACCGGGCACATGTGCGTGCGTGCGTGCCCAAGATCCCGACAGGAGGATGAAGGAGAAGGGATTGCAGCGTGGCCATCCCCCCTGGGAGGTGATTTCTCGCTTTCTGTCTCTCTGTCTCTCTCTCTCTCTGTCTGGCGAGCGCACGTGCCCTATAGCAAAAACCTCTCAAAAAAAAAAAAAAAAGAATTATTTTTTTAATTTTATTTACTCATTCATTTATTTTCATTTAACCAGAGAGAGACAGACAGACAGAGAGAGAGAGGGAAAGTGAGAAAGCCAGTCGCCAGGTCCAGGACTTGAACCGTGGTCAATCATGTGGGAGTGTTTGGTGCCTTAACCACCTTGCCACCTGCTGGTTCCCCTAGAAGTTTTTTGTTTTTTGTTTTTAAGAATTATTTTATTTGGGACCAGTAGGTGGTGTGGTGGCTAAGGCACTGGATAAACCCACACG
>NW_006203764.1:2816167-2832391 GCF_000334495.1 Tupaia belangeri chinensis
GCTGCGACCGGTGACTCCCCCACCCCCCCAGCCATGGTTCAAGTCCTGGACCTGATGGCTTGCTTTCCCACTTTCCATCTCTCTCTTTCTCTCTCTGGTCAAATTAAAATAAATGAATGAACAAATAAAAATAAATAATTTTTTAAAAAGAATTCATTTAACTTTATTTATTTTATTTATTTATTTCCTTGTTTTTATTTGTTGAAAAAGTCATGACATATTTTTCTATGTAAATGTGTGCACTACTTTTCCAATAACCCAATAGAAGCAGAGAGCTGGAAATTCTGAAATAATCAAACAGAAATACTAGAAATAAAAAATGCTGTAACAGAAATGAACAGACTCATCTCTAGAATTGTACCACTCAGTCATTGAAACCTAAAGTGAACTATGAATTTTGGTTAATAATCTAAATATTTATTCATCAATTATAATAAATGTACCACATGAATGCAAGATGTTAATAATAGGTAAAACTGTGTGTGTGTGTGTGTGTGTGTGTGTGTGTGTAAGGGAGTAGGGGAACTCTTTTTTTTTTCTTTTTCTGATGTTTGCTTTGCCTTTTCTGAAGCTTGCTTTGCCTTTTCAAACTATTTTTAAAAAGGCGGGGGGGAACGGGGAGGGATCATTCCATTTACAATAAAGTACAAAAAAATTTAACCAAGGAGGTTAAAGATTTGTATACTGAAAACTATAAAGTGTTAATTAAAGAAATTGAAGAAGACACAAATAAATGGAAAGATAATCCCAAGTTCATGATTGAAAGAATTAGTGCTGTTAAAATGACCATACTATTACACAAGCAAACTACAAATTCAATGCAAGCCCCATAAAAAAATGCCAATGTTATTTTTCATATAGAGGCAGAAAAAGGAATACTAAAATTTATATGAAATTAAAAAAAAAAAGCAAAGGCAATGATAAGCAAAAAAAGCAATGCTGGAAGTATTGCACTACCTGATTTCAAGCTATACTACAAAGTTAAAATAATTAAAGCAGCATGCTACTGGCAAAAATAAATAAAAAGACAGGTTGACCAAGAAACAATAGAAAGCTCCAAAATGAACCCACACATTACGATCAATTGATTTTTGGAAGGCATCTATGCTCACCACTATACCACCAATGCATGATCAATTGATTTTTGACAAAGGTGTTACAAATATGCAATGAGAAAAAGACCAATTATTTATAAATGGTGTTCAGAATACTGGATATTCACATGCAGAAGAATAAATCTGGATCCTTATCTCATACCATATCCAAAAATCAATTCAAAATGGATTGAAGGCCCAACTGCTGTGGCATAGTGGTCATTCTAGTGCTCTGCAGTGCTAGATGCCATGTGGCAACAGCAGTTTGGATCCCTGGATGAGCCTGAAAAACATACCGGGCACACACATGGGCACCCAGGATACTAAAGAGCTGGAGGAATGGGGAGAAGGGATCACGGCATCATGAGACCCTGTCAAGGGTACTTTCTCTCCTTCTTTCTCATGCATAAATACATTTTCTATCATAAAAAGAAAGGAACAGGTGGATTAGAGGCTTATAAATATGAAGCAAAAACTATAAATCATAGGGGGAAAATGCACAACGTTAGTCTGGGCAATAGTTTGGATTCAGGCCCAAAAGCACAGGCAACAAAAAGCAAAAATCAAAAACAGACAGATGGGATTACATCAAACTAAGAATCTTCTGCACAGCCAAGAAAACAATTAACAGTGTACAGAGACAATCTATGGCTTGGGAGAAAACATTTGCAAATCATACATCAAATAAGGGGTTAACATACAAAATATAAGATGCTCAAGTAATTCAATAGGAAAACAAATCTTTTTTTAATTGGCAAAGGACCCAGCCAGCAGGTGGCGTGGTGGTTAAGATACTAGATCCCAAGTGGCCAACTCTGTGGTTCAAGTCCTGGACCCCATGGTTTGAAAAACAAGCCAGATATGCACACAAGTATACCCAAAATCTCAAGAGGAGGATGAAGACAAGATTACAGTGTAGCCATCCCCAGAGGGGCAGATGGGAGTGATTACTCAACTTCTGTCCCTCTCTGTCCCTCTCCAGTGAGCACACATGTTCTACAGCAAAATAATAATAATAATAATAATAATAATTTAATTTAGTTTAAATGGGAAAGGAATCTGAGTAGACATTTCTCAAAAGAAAGCATACAAATGATCAAAAGATAAATGAAAAAAAAATGCTCCACACTGCCAATCATTAGAGAAATGCAAATTAAAACCACAATGAGACATCATCTCCCATCTATCAGATGGTTATTATCAAAAAGACAAAAGATAACATGTGTTGGCAAGAATGTAGAGAAAAGGGAGCTCTTGTATGCCGTTCATGGGAATGTAAATTAGCACAGCCAGAGCCAGCTGGTAGTATGGTGGTTGGACTGGCTAGATCCCACATGGCCAACAGCACAGTTTGAGTCCCAGACCAGGCAGCTTGAGAAACACACCAGACACATGCATGCACGCATGGATGCCCAAAATCCTGAAAGAAAAGACAGAGGAGAAGGGATTGTGGTGTGGCTGTTCCCCAACGGGGGGCAGTGGGGGAGGATTCTCAATCCCCTATCCCCCATCTCTCTCCAGTGAGTGCACACGCCCTCTAGCAAAACATTATTTTAAAAATTATCATAGGCATTATGGGAAACTATATGGCGATTCCTTGATAAACTAAAAAATCAAATGACCACATCCATATTCTTCCTTTTTTTACCTTTTCCTTGCCAGAAGGCATATACCCTCATCAAAGAGAGACAGGAACGAGGGAGAGAAAGCGTTCTCAATGGGGGCATTATCATATTGCAATCCCTTCTCCTCCATTTCTTCATCCTGTCATGATTTGGGGCACACATGCATACATATACAGTGTGTTTTCCAAACTGCAGTAGCTAGGATTTGAACCATGGCCAGCCATGTGGGACCTGGCTCCCTTAACCAATAGGCTTCAGGGCTGACCCATCATATCCATATTTCTTAACTACTTGTCCACATTCCTATCTTTTTTGTCTCTCGTGGTGTATTCAAGTGAACGCCTCAAAATTATCTTTTAACTCATAGATTTTCATTGTATCCAATCTGGTGTGTATCCTATTTGTTTTTTTTTTATTTTACTGATGCATATATTTCATTTTCACATGACTAATTGTAATTTTCACATCCACCTGTTTTTATTTCATATCTGTTTCATTTTCACTTATACTTTTTGTTCCCTTTTATGGGTTTTATTCCTTCATTCAATACCAAACATGTTGTTTTAAGGTCTTTAACAGCTTACACCATTTAAAAATATCTTATTTATACTAAATTCACAGTTTCATATATAGTTTTTCCTTCACTGTGTTTCTTAACATTAGATTGATTTGCAGAAACTTGATTGGATATATCTTGTATGAAAGTCTCTCTCTCTCTCTCTCTCTCTCTCTCTCTCTCTCTCTTTTTTTTTTTTTTTTTGGTAGATTTTTTGCCATAGGGCATATGTGCTTGCCAGAGAAAGACAGAGAGAGGGAAAGTGAGGAATCACCTCTGGGAGAATAGCCATGTTTCAATCCCTTCTCCTCTAGTCTCCTCTCAGGATTTTGGGCACACATGCACATGTGCCCAGCATTATTTTCAAGCCACCAAGTTTTGGACTCTAACCACAGTTGGCTATGTGGGAGTCCAACACCTTAACCACCATGCCACCTGCTGGCCTAAAAGGCTTTTATTTTTATTTTATCTCTCTCCTATTCCTCTGTGCTCAGCCTTCCCTACCTAGCTGTTTGTGATTTGTCTATTTCTACTAACTCCCTGGACATCTAGTCTAGAGCCATCTCATATCAATTATTTTTCAGACTCGTTTCTCTTCTTTTTAAGTATATTTATTCCTTCCGTGAGAGAGACAGACAAGCAATCTGGACAGGGTCTTATGGTGTGACACCCCCACCCCCTCCGTCCACCCCAGCCTCCAGGATCATGGGTATCCATTCCAGGTGTTTATAACTTTACTAGGGTTCTAAACTCACAATTTTCCAGGAGGATACAGCATCGCTTGAGGAGCATGTTACCACTGCACCACTGAGCTGGCCCTGCCCTTGAAATTCTTATCATTTCACTGAGATCTGTCTCTTCTTTGGCTATCTTATCTACTCTTTTGTTCAACCGCAGCTTACATGTTAAAGATTCTCAAATCTTTTTTTTTAGAGGTTTTTGCTATAGGGCATGTCACTCACCAGAAAGACAGAGAGAGACAGAAAGTGAGAAATCACCATAGATAGCCATGCCGTCATCCCTTCTCCTCCATTCTCCTCTCAGGATCTTGGCCCGGCATGAGTTTAAGCCACGGGGTCGAGGACTTGAACCGTGGTCGACTACATGAAAGTCCAGCAACATAGTCATTACGCCAACTGCTAGTCCCTGATTCTTTTTTTATTTTGGGGGGGTGGAGAGGTTTTTGCTATATGGCGCGTGTGCTCGCCAGACAGACAGAGACAGAAAGCGAGAAAACACCCCCCAGGGTGGATGGCATGCCGCAATCCCTTCTCTTCCGTTCTCCTCTCGGGATCCTGGGCACACATGCACACATGCCCAGCGTGACTTTTAAGCCACCAGGTCCAGGACTCGAACCGCAGTCAACTACATGAGAGTCCAGTGACATAGTCATTACCCTAACTACTGGTCCCCTTCCCTGATTCTCAAATCTTAAAAAAATGTTTTTGTCTCAACCATATTGTTAAGATTCAACCTAACATTTTTTAACTGTTTGATAGATGCTTATATGTGGCTTCTTGATTAGTCCCTTAAATTCGGCATACATAAACCATGCATTATTTTCCTGCCTCACCAACTCATATTTCTGATTTTATTCTCATAGCAAGGTTATCATTCTAACTGTCACTATTACCCAGACTTGAAATATCCATGTTTTTTATCCTCCCCTATGCCTCATACACATGATCTAGTCAGGTTTTAAGTCCTGTTATTTCTCTTTCAGAATCATCCCTAATTCCACACTTTTTTCCCATAATATTCATTCATTTCTTTTTGATCCCACATGTGCATTATTGAAATTGGTAGTTCCCATGACTCTGTACTCACACCATCCTAATCTATTCTTCATGCTCCTCTCTGCATGATGTAGATGAATCAGCCTGAAGAAATATGCACCATAGATTCCAGTACCCTGGGCCATAGTCAAATTTATCCTTGTGCCGTCCTTATTCATAAGTCTTAATTCTTGTCATCCCACTCCCTACATTAATACCTTAAAAGTCTACCTTTCTTCTGCACAATTGCTACTTCATCCATGAATCCTTCTCTAATCAATTCACTCAGGAGAAATTTCTCCATAGAATGTTCTGCTTAAACCATCCATGTGGCACTTATCGGCTAACTTATACTGTATTTATCTACTTACTGCCATCTCCTTGGGGCATTTACATACCCACATCAAGCTTAAAGTCATGCCTACAAGAACAGTAAAAAGACTACAACCTTTGAGATAAACTCATTAAAATTCTGACTCTGCTATTGATTGACTTTGTACATACTAAATTTCTCTAGTTATTAAACCTGTCAAATATTGTGCCAGATACTCTCTCAGCTCTTTCTCAGGTAAATTATTCCAAAATAGCATTTGCTGAAGCAGCATAAAGCACTTCTTCAAAAAGAAAAATTCTTTCTCACAGACATAAACAAAAAAAGAAGAATCAGCCAGTTAACTGAAGAGCACATATACAAAAAGGGCAAATAAGGACACCTGAGTTGGACCAGTAACAGGTCACCCACCAAGATCCACAACCTGCTTCTAGGGTCCTGAAAATCCCAGGACTATGAATGACTTTCCCAGTCTGGGCTCTGTCTCAGCCTGTCATGGTTCCCTGTCTTTCTAAGGCCTAGTAATTCAGCTTTTCCCAAATAACCATTAAAGATAGCTGCTTAACTAAGATTTCTGTTTTGTGTGTGTGTATGTGTGTGTGTGTGTGTGTGTGTGTGTGTGTGTGTGTAGATCTGCAATGCTGAGGAATACTCCAACTAACATCTCGATTGCTTTTACCATAAACCTTCCATTACTTATGGATTTTAGTTCCAAGATAACAAAAAGACACAGCTAAAATATTAAATCTCTTTAATTTATAAAGTGGGGTTAACTTTGACTACTCCCATAAATCATATGTGAGAAATAAATGAAATCCACACATAAAGTACTTATGGTACCTGGCACATATTAAGGATCTAATAATACTAGGCCTCATTTTTATTTATTTATTTTTTTTTGTATGTGCACTCACCAGAGAGAGACAGGGTGGGAAGAAATGAGAAAGCACCCCTCCCCTCAAAAAATGGTCATGTTGCAATTCCCCTCTCCTTCATTTCTCTCTCCTTTCAGGATTTTAGGCAAGCATGCACACTCACCCATCTGGTCCAAGACTCAAACCATGCAGTCAGGCATGTATGATCCAACCACATTAACCACCATACCATCAGCTGGCAAGCCTCATATTTCTTCAAAATATTTAGAGGAAAAGGAGAAACATGACTATTCAGAACTGACCCAATATAAATTCTACTGTCTATCCTGAATAGTGTCCAACAATTATTTTACTTATTTTTAAATCCTCTAGTGACCTGGGCCAGCAGATAGTGTAGCAGTTACGTTGTTGGACTCCCACATGGCCGACCACTATTCGAGTCCCAGACCTGGTGGCTGCAAAATCACACTGGGTGCATGTGTGTGCATGCCCAAGATCCTGGAAGGAGAGTGGAAGAGAAGGGATTACACTGTGGCCATCCCCGCCCCCCCCCCCCGGGGAGGGGGGATTTCTCAATTTCTGTCTATCTCCTCTCTGTCTCTGTCTCTCCATCTCTCTGTCTCTGTCTCTGTCTCTCTCTCTCTCTGGCAAGTGCATGTACCCCAAGATAAAGACCTGAAAAAAAGGAATACTCCAGTGGTCTTACATCATCCTGCTTCAGACAAGTTCCTATTTTAATTTTTTCTTATTCTCAAATATGATTTCATCAAGAAATCTAATGTGACCCAAAATTATTTCTTACGTTTACCCGAAGACCCACCTTTCCATTTCATATTCATTTCTACACTCACCTTTGTAGGTACACACAGGAATCCTTTAACCTTTTATAAATCTATTATGCAAAAAACAGATTTCCCTCCAATGTGAATACCTTCCTGACTATTGCTACTGTTACTGATATTTAGAAACTACAAAAATCAGAAAAAGTCTAAGCTGTCTAGCATGATTCATTGTTTCATGATGGTGTGTGTCTTGACAATCAAACTATAAATGGTTAACTTCATGCAAGTCTTATGAGACACAGCACCTACCCCACACTATTCCAGGACATTACGTAAATAGAACGATCTGGTTGCTTCTCATAGTCTCAGTCGTGCATCAATCACCTGGGTCCATCTATGTGATTATACTCTATCCATTCTTCTATACATCTTTCTATTTCTGCTCACATTGTACCTTTTCAATTTTTTTTTTCCTTTTAGGTTTTTGCCATAGTCTGAATGTGCTCACCAGAGAGACAGAAAGAGGGAAAATGAGAATTGACTTCACAGGAGGAATGGCCACTCTGTAATCCCCTCTCCTCCATTCTCCTCTTGGTTTTTGGCTTGCACGTACACACACCTGGTATGACTGTCAAGTGAAAGGGTTCAGGACTCAAACTCTAGTCACCCATGTGGGAATCCAGTGCCTTAACCATCACATCACCTGCCGGCCCATGCTCTTCCAAATTTATGCATAACGCTGTAGTGTGGACTCTAACCTTGCCTCTTCTCTGCAATGCTGCTGCTTCTTTGATTGATGCTTTACTTCAAATTTCCTTGATTCAATTTCTTGGTCACACTCAGTCTTAGGCCCAGGGCAATGTATCACCTGGTTTGCTTATTCCTATCCTGTGGGTAGTAGAAAAATGACAATAGTCTCTGGCATGCACACATAAAACAATATGCTTTTACATCCTCATATCATGTAAAATAGAGCAGCTAAGCTCTTACTAGTTACTGAGAAGATATCAGTGAAAATAGGAATAAGGACCTCTGAAAATGTTCCTCCATCAAAACAAAAAGAACAAAATTGTCGCAAAAATTGTCAGAATCAACTGTTTCAGAAGAACTCTGGGAATTAATCAAAAGCTTGTAGCAAACCAAGAGGCATTTACCAAAGAAAACTGCTTCAATCTTAGTAAGAATCGAGTTTTGGGGTGTTTTCATTTTCCCTGGTTCCATTCGCCAATCTCCAGATGTGCAGCAGCCTTGAAAATTAACAGACTGCATTTGCAATGAAAACTAGCAGCTAGCCACAACCGGAGGGGGCAGAATCAGGTTGGGCTTGTTCAAAACCCTATTCTTAAAGGACCGTCAGTATCTGATCTGCTTGGTTATTCCCTGGCAGATCCCACTTACAGCCTTGTCTATATTTTACCTGATTTGGAGCTTGCCTAAGTGCAAATTCAAAGTTTTTTCCTAAGACACTTGCTTAAAATAAGGCTAGCCAACCCATGTGTGATATTACAGTAACTGGATCGTACTCAGCTGACCCTGTGGTTTGAGTCCTAGATCTGTTAGCTTGAGAAACACACTAAGTGAGCATATATACATGCCCATCATCCCCAAATGAGGGAGAAGCAAAGAAGGGACTGTGGCATAACTATTCCCCATTGAGGGGGAGAGGTGGTGCTTTATCACTTTCTCTCTCTATTTCACTCAATTTATGAGCACATCCACTCTCTAGCAAATTAAAAACAAAAATTAAGGCAACTGTTTACTTTCATAGCTGCCTGATGGGGTAGATAGCAACCGGGTCAAACAATAGACTAACAAAAAAAGCTTAAAGAGAAAAAATGGGGACTGAAATGTCCTGAAGTCTTCGAAAAGTTCCAATATAGTCTTTGGATTCTAGAAGACCATGTACATATGTTGGTCTGTGATCATATTCAAAGGTGACTACATACTAGAAAAAAATGAGAAAAACATGAGAAGACCATAAGCCCTTAGAGTAGCTTTTGTAAGAAGTAATAACTAAGACAAAACTGTCAACCAAGAATTCTATATCCAGCTAAACTATCTTCAAAAATAAAGGCAAAATTAAGACATTTCCAAATAAACAAAAATGTAAAGCATTCCTCACTAGCAGATTATCCTGAAAGAAATGTTAAAGGGTGTTCTTTAGAATTAAGTGGAAGAGCCCTGGGAAGTAACTCAAATCCTCAAGAAGAAATAAAGAGCACAGAGCAAAGAAAAAGGTAATTACATGGGGCCAGATGGTGATATGGTGATTAAGGTGCTGGACTGCCACATGGCCAACTCCAGTTCAAGTCTTAGACCCAGTAGCTTGAAAGTCACACAAGGTAGGTGCATGTGTGTGTGTGTGTGTGTGTGTGTGTGTGTGTGCCAAAAAAAATCCCAAGAGGAAAATGGAGAAGGGATTACAGCATGACTGTCTTCCCTGAGGGGCTGATTTCTCACTTTTCCTCTCTCTTTCCAGCAAGCTCATGTATCCTATGGCAAAAACTTTAAAAAAAATAAAAAGGTAATTACATAGATAAATATAAAAGACAGAAAAGGGGACAGATGGTGGCACAATGGTAATGCAACTGGGCCCACCTAAGAAGGTCCCTGGTTCCTTTCCTGGGACCTCCTTGTACATGCTGGGAACATTCACATGTGCACCTATGATCCAGATTGACTGAGGCTGGGAGCAGATTGCAGCACAAAGATCCTGTCAGGGGCTGCCACTCTCTCTTTTGCACTCTCTCCCTCTATCTAGAAAGAAATAAACTTTAAAAAAGAAGAAAAAAGAAAAAAATGTGGTTTTGTTTCCTTCTTTTTTCTGTATTTTTTTCCTTCCTATATGATTTTTTAAAAATATATAAAGCAAAATTTGAAAATCTTGTTGATGTGAGGCTAAAATAAGTTAAGTACCTGGCACATTGTAAGTATTTAATGATGTTATATATCATTTTTATATTGCAATGTGAATAAACGCATTGGTGGAAATAAACACTTAGCTAAATAAGGTAAATCAAAACTGATGATCACTAGAATACTATAAGTCACAGCCAAATGACCTGTGTTTCCACCTCTGAACGAGGTAGGACTATTGGCAAGAACTGGGAGCTGCGAGAGGTTAGTTACAAGTCCTAGGAATTCTCTGTCAAGACACTTAGCTTGAATGTATCGCACAACATCCAGATGTCCTAAAGAAATCTGACAAAACTGGATTGGAGTTTGAATGGAAGTTAGAACCTGGAAGTTATGATTATAAGAGTGATAAAGTAAAGGGACAATAGTAATTCCCTAAATAAAACAGTTTACATAGAGAATAGCAGAGGACCAAGGATTGAGACTTCAAAGAAAACAGAAGTATTGGGGAAAAGCCAGTAAAAGCATAAATATTTTCCTAGGGAAAAACACCCAGTTACACAGCCAGAAGAAAAAGAACCTAAATTTCTAATAGTGATGTGTCTTTTAAAGTGTTTCAATGTAATTGTTCCTATAAAAAGAATAATCTAAAGAAAGTACTAAAATAAAAGATTTTATCCAGTCTACCTGAAAGAGTTTACGCAGATATTCTTCACTTGACTGTGCTCCTGGGATATAATTTTACCTAGAAAAATGGCAAGAATGCTTAAGTAATACTTTAATGTCTTTATCTCTAAATTACCCTTGACAGCTGAAAATCTTGGAAATAAGCCTTTGTCATTTGGCTCAGTTTGATAAAGAAGGAAATCCTATTTCCTATGTTAATTATGGAGAACTGTAACCTTTATTCTCAATAAAATATTCATAGAAGTCATCAAATGTAAGGATCGGTTTCTGAACAGAGCCCTATTTAATGACCAAGTCGTAGATTAATTCAAGCAACATTTCCTGAATCCTACTATGTGCAATAGAGTCTGCTCCCCATTCCCTGGAATACTAGTTTCTCTCTGCCACCCTATGCTGTTCATTGGTACATACTGAAACGCAAGCCAACAGCTGCGTATTAGCTCTTTTTCTTCAAAGTATGCTCTTATTTCAAGAAAACCAACATGTTACTGCTTAATCCAATCCTCTTAATCCAGTGAAACCAATTCTAATTTGTCAAAGGTCTAAAGAAACATCCCAACATTTTGTTTTCTCCAAAAAGATTCCGGCAGGCCCTGTGAGAACTTGCCACTATGTAAGACTGGAGCCACATGGGAAGCCTGGGTTCAGTTCCTGGCCCAATCCAAAGTAGTCCAGGCATAGTAATAACTTGCCTGTAATCACAGCTGGAGGCTGGAGTAGATGGATCATGACTTAACAAGACCCTATAAAAATACCTACCTCTCTGGGCCAGAAGATGGTGTAATGGCTATGTTGCCAGACTCCCATGTAGTCAACCGCGGTTTGAGTCCTGGACCTGGTGGCTTAAACTCATGCCAGGCACGTGTGCATGCATGCCCAGGATCCCGAGAGGAGAATGGAGAAGAGATTGCAGCGTGGCCATCTCCCCTGGGGATGATTTCTCACTTTCTGTCTCTCTGTCTCTATCTTTCTGGTGAGCACACATGCCCTATAGCAGAAACTTCTCAAAAAAAAAAAAAACCTACCTCTCTCTCTCTCTTCCACTCTCCCAAACTCACTAAAAAAAAAAAAGAAAGAAAGAAAGAAAGAAAGAAAGAAAGAAAGAAAGAAAGAAAGAAAGAAAGAAAGAAAAAAGAAAAAGAGGGACCAGCAGTTGGCATAATGGCTATGTTGCTAGACTCCCATGTAGTTGACCGCATTTTGAGTCCCAGACCTGGCTGCTTAATCTCATGCCAGGAAAGCGTGCGTGCGTGCCCAATATCCCAAGAGGAGAATGGAGAAGGGATTGCGACATGGCCATATCCCCTTGGGGGGGGTGATTTCTCGTTTTCTGTCCGTCTCTGACTTTCTGGCTAGCACACACACGCTATAGCAAAGACCTCTCCAAAAATAGAAAAGAATAGAAACAAAAAATGGTACTTATAAAAGACAAAAATTGCAATTCTTTTTTCTCAGGTTCTTTAAGAACATTCATATTATAAAATATAGCAAATACACCAAAGTATTTTAAATATAAATATGCAACTCAATGAATTATTTTATAAGCAAACATCCATGTGACCACCACCCTAGTAACAGGATACAGCCAATACTACAAAACCTCCAATTGCCCTTCACAATTAGAATTCCCTCCTCATCTCCAAAGGTTAATAATGACCTGACTTTAGGCGTCATTGCCTCTATGAGGTCTCCTTATACAAGAGTGATTTTCAAAAAAGAAAATTCTCAAAAGTTTACTAGTCAGAGGATCAGGTGATGTGGTGGTTAAGGCACTGGATTCCCACATGGCCCACTGCAGTTCAAGCCCCAGACCTGGCAACTAGAAAAATCACTCCAGGGGTGTGTTCATATGTGTCCAAAATCCTGAGAGGAGAATGGAGGAGAAAGGAATACGGCATGACAATCTCCCCCTCCTCAAGGAGTGATTTCTCACTTTCCCTCTCTCTGTCTCGCGCTGGTGAGCTCGTGCACCCTACGGCAAAAGCCTTAAAAATAAATAATTAAATAAGCAAAGGAAAGGAGAGAGGAAGGGAGGGAGGAAGAGAGAGAGAGAGAAGGAAGGAAGGAAAGAAGGAAGGAAGGAAGGAAGGAAGGAAGGAAGGAAGGAAGGAAGGAAGGAAGGCAGGCAGATTGAGAACTATTAATGGAGAAAATCAGTGACAGTTACTGTTTAGCAGTCAGGCATGTCCCATCCCACCCTTGCTATAGTCTTAAAGAGGAACAAAGCAATTGAAGGTATTATAGCCTCTGTTTCAGACCTAACCTAGGTGGCACCACTCCTAGCACACTATACTGCAGTACTGGAAGCCACATGACTGACTGCAGGTTCAAATCCCCAGGTCAGCCTAAAATGATGCCAGGAAAACACACAAGTGCCCAAGATCCTGAGGAACCAGAGAGCTGGGAAAAAGAAATCACAGAGTGACAAGACACTGTCAAGAACACACACACACATGCACACTCTGTATCATAAATGAGATAAAAATTATGTACTCAATTAGCAGCATTGAAGACAATGAGACAAACAAAAATTGAAGAAAAGCCTCTATCAGATGGGGAGAAACAAACATCTTAATGACCCAGATTAGAGAGCAGTCCTAGACGCATCTCTCTCTCAGCACCATGACAACCATGGTTAAAGCAAAAAGTTTGTAATGTTGAAAGAAAAGGCTGGACCTGACTTTACTGCTAGCTCTGAGTGGTTAAAACAATTCAACAATCATAGCTTATTACATAATGTGAAAGTGAGTTATGAGCCTGCAAATGCTGATGTGAAGGCAGCTGAAGGAATTTTGGAAACTCCAGATAAGCTGATTATGGACGAAAATTATTTGCCAGAGCAAATCTTCACTATGGATGAAACCTCCCGATTCTAGAAACAAAAACCTGAAAGGACTTTCATCCATAAAGAGGCCACGTCAATGCCAGGTTTCCAGGTTTTAAGAATAAGATAACTGTCTTGCGTGGGGGGCAACATTGCAGGCTACAAACTGCAACCTTTTGTGATCTGGCACAGTGAGAACCCCAGAGCCTTCAAGCATATCAATAAGCACACGGTCAGTGTTCTACAGAAGAAATAAGAAGTCACAGATGACGCAGTCCTGTTCTAAGATGCCCTCCTGAATTGCCATGCCAGCAAAGTGGAGAAGTACCATTTCAAGAATAACATACCTTTTTTTTTTTTTTTTTGGAGAAGTTTTCGCTATAGGGCGCGTGTGCTTGCCAGACAGACAGAAAGAGACATAGAGACAGAAAGTGAGAAATCACCCCCCAGAGGGGATGGTCACGCCACAATCCCTTCTCCTCCATTCTCCTCTCGGGATCTTGGGCATGCACACACACACACCCGGCGTGAGTTTTAGGCCACCAGGTCCAGGACGCGAACCACGGTCAACTACGTGGGAGTCCAGCGGCATAGCCATTACGCTAACTGCTGGTTCCCCAAGAATAACATACCTTTTAAGAAGGTGCTTGTTGCTGCTAACGTTCCTGCTCATCCTCCTTTCATTAGTTAAGTTTGTTTGCCTTGCCATAGGGCACATACACTCACTACAGAGACACAGGGGAAGAGAAGGAAACTGAGAGAGCACTCCCCCAGGAGGGATGACCACACCGCAATCCCCTTTACATTTTCCTCTTGGGATTTTGGGCATACACATACACATGCCTGGCATGTTTTTCAAGCAATTAGGTCTGGGACTTTAACCACACATTCGGTCATGTGGGATCCAGTTGCCTTAACCACACCACCAGCTGACCCAAACTGCACCTCTTTAATACAACCAACAGATCAAAGAGTTACAGCAACTTTTAAGGCCAAAAACGTGAGGAGGACCTTTGCCCAGGCTATTGCTGCAAGGAAGGAAGATACTGATGCAGTTCTGGAAGGAATACAATATCTATGACTGCATCAAGAACCTTGCTTGTGGGACCAGCAGATGGTCTAATGGCTATGTCGCTGGACCCCCTGTAGTCGACCGCAGTTCGAGTCCCAGACCCGGTGGCTTAAACTCATGCCAGGCACACGTGCATGCATGCCCAAGATCCCAAGAAGAGAATGGAGGAGAAGGAATTGTGGCGTGGCCATCCCCCTGGGGGGGGGATTTCTCTCTGCTTTCTGTCTCTCTGTCTCTCTCTGTCTTTCTGGTGAGTGCACATACCCTATAGCAAAAACTTCTCAAAAAAAAAAAAAAGAAAGAAAAGAAAAGAAAAAAGAAAAAAGAACCTTGCTTGGATAAGACCAGGAAGTGGTGTAGTGATTAAAGCACTAGACTCTCACACAGCGGACCATGATTTGAGTCCTAGATCTGGCAGCTTGAAAAATCACACCTGGCATATATGTATGCATGCCCAAAATCCCAAGAGGAGAATGGAGGAGAAGGAGCCGTAGCATGGCCATCCCCCCGGAGGTGATTTTGCACTTCCCTTTCTGTCTCTGTTTCTCCCTCTCTGGTGAGAGCACATGCCTTATGGCAAAATAACAAAAAACCTCAGTTGGTCTTTGGGTAACGTCTCCAAGGAATATATTAATGATATCTGGAAGAAGACACTCAAGAGATTTATCCATGATTTTAAAGGATTGTCTAGGAATGAGGAGTTTGAAGAAATCAACAAGGCTGAGGCTGAGATGGCAGATGACTTTAACCTGGGTGTGGATAGGATGACATTGAGCAACTCCTGCACATGGATCCTGTGGGGCTGACTAATGAGAAGTTGCTGGAACTAGAACAACCACGTAGCTAGGGAAGAGGCAAGAAAAACAGAAACTGCAAGAGAAGAAAAAAAGA
The DNA here is from genome assembly GCF_000334495.1 of Tupaia belangeri chinensis. NCBI lineage: Eukaryota > Metazoa > Chordata > Mammalia > Scandentia > Tupaiidae > Tupaia > Tupaia belangeri. The sequence continues at coordinate 2,831,536 of NW_006203764.1, forward strand.
ACCCCCATGAAAATTCACAGTGAAGGGTTTTGCTTTTGCAGACCTTGACAAACTGTTACATGCTATACCTATCTAAATTTGTGTCAGTGTACGCTATGATGTTCTCTCAACAATAAAATCAGCTAACAGTGCACTCCTCAGAATGTATCTGTTAAAAGATGCATGACCGTATGTGTGTGTGGGCGTGTATATATATATATATATACACACACACACACACACACAAATCATACATACAATATCTTCCAGGGGTAGTAGTCATTCTCTTCTAGAGTTCATAGATTTGTAATTATAATGAAGCTTCTTTTACCTTTTATTTATTTATTTATCTTTTTACGTTTTTGTCATAGGGTGCATGAATTCTCATGAAAGAGAGAGACAGAGAAACAGTGAGAGGGAAGTGAGAAATCACCCCCTCTCCTGGGGGATGGCCATGCCACAATCTTTTCTCCTCCATTCTCCTCCTGGGATTTTCGGCATGCATGCACACGTACCTGGTATTAGTTTCAAGTCACCAGGTCTGGGATTCGAATCCCAGTTGATCATGTAAGAGTCCAGCTCTTTAACCACTATGCCACCTGCTACCCCTCTTTTATCTTTTATTTGGTTTTTGCTATAGGGCATGTCCACTTATCAGAGAGAGACACAGAAAGAGAGAGAGGGAAAATGAGAAATCACCCTGGGGGATGGTCGCCTGCAGTCCCTTCACCTCCAGTCTCCTCTAGGGATTTTGAGCACACATACACCAAGTGTGATTTTTTTTCTTTTTTCTTTCTTTCTTTATTTTTGTTATAGGGCATATGTGCTCACCAGAGAGCCAGATAGAGAGAGAGAGAGCCACAACGGGAGAAATTCT
>NW_006203764.1:2832404-2853012 GCF_000334495.1 Tupaia belangeri chinensis
GGCCATACCGCAATCTCTTCTCCTCCATTCTCCACTTGAGATTTTGGGCATGCGTGCACATGTGCCCAGCGTGAGTTTTAAGTTGCCAGGTCAAGGACATGAACTGCAGTCAACTACGTGGGAGTCTAGTGATGTAACCGTTATGCCATTTGCTGATCCCCAAGGGTGATTTTTCAAGCCACCAATTTCAAGACTCAGACCATGAGGTGGATCATGTAGGATCCAGTACCTTGGCCTCCACACCCTCTTTTACTTTTTTTTTTTTTTTTTTGGAGAGGTTTTTGCTATAGGGCGCATGCACTTGCCAGACAGAGACAGGGAGACAGAAAGCGAGAAATCACCCCCCAGGGGGGATGGCCACACCACAATCCCTTCTCCTCCATTCTCCTCTCAGGATCTTGGGCACACACGCACACACTCCCGGTGTGAGTTTAAGCCACTGGGTCCAGGACTCAAACCACAGACAACTACATGGAAGTTCAGCGACATAGCCATTACGATAACTGCTGGTAAAAATATCTCTTTTACCTTAAACATTTTTTTTCTTCTTTGGACATGGTACATCTGTGACGGAGAGAGAGAGATAAAATGAGAATGGTCATGCTGTTTGGGCCAGCAGGTTGTATGGTGGTTAAGACACTGGGTTCCCACATGTTCCCACATGGCTAACCACAGTTCAAGTCCCGGACCAGTTGGCTTGAAAAATCACATCAGACATGTGTGCATGCTTGCTTTCCCCAAATCCCAAGAGGATGATAGAATAGAAGGTACTGCAGCATGGCCATCCCCCCAAGGAGGGTGATTTCTCACTTTTTCTCTCTCTCCCTCTCTCTTTCTCTCTCTCTTTCTCTCTCTCTCTCTCTCTCTCTGTCTCTCTCTCCAGTGAACACATGCAATCCATCTATCTCTCCAAAAAATAGAAGAAAGGTCGTGCAGCAATATCTTCTCTTCCTGTCCCTCCATTCAGGATTTTGAGTATACATACACAGGCACCTGGTGTGTTTCTCCAGCAACTGGGTCAGGGACTCAAACTGCACAGTCAGCCATGTGAGATCCAGCTGCCTTAATCACCATCCCACAGGCTGGCTCTGCTTTTTAAAAACTTTACCTGTAAGTAGAATTTCAAACATTATCTAAGATTTCTAGAGTCTCACCAAAGGTAAGCGTGGATCTCTGAAAATGCTTAATACTAAACATTTGAGCCATTGTCTGTAGGTCTCTCCTACCCTTTTACCTACACTAAAGTACCATTCATTCATCTCCAATGACTACTGTAATAAACTGCAAACATAGTGACTCTCACAGTTCTGGAAAGGAATACAAAATGAGACGTACAAGGCTACAGCCAGTTTCAGCTGGACTGGGCTCCTTCTGGAAGGTCCAGGATAGGATCTGTTTTCTTGCCTTTTCCAGGTTTTCGAGGTTTCCTCATTCTTCGGCCCTTGGTCCCACATCCCATCACTGTTCACCCTCTGCTTCCATCATTACACCCCCTTCTTCAGCCTTTGACCTGCTGGCCTCCCTCTCGTGAACCCCTTGTGATTATTCCCACTGGAATAACCCAGGATAATCTCCCCACCTCAAGATCCTTCATTTACTCACATCAACAAAGTCCTTTTGCCACTCACTGGTTCTGGGAATTAGGACCCAGACATCTCTGGGAAACAAGGTGTCATCATTCTATCTACACAATCTCACACATTCAGAGTAGGGAAATACTGTTCTTTTCTTCTCAGAGCTGACCTGAAGTTCATTTTCAAAATGAGGGCATGGAGCAGGGAGGCCACCCTCGGGATATATGTGTTATATGTGCCAGTAATAAACTCCCCTGTCAGAGGCACATCTATTACATACCTGGTATTATTAAGAGCCAGAGATAAGTAGATATAGACTCTGAATTCTGGATTCAGAAATTAATATTAATATGTCTGGTCCAGGGTAATTTTTAAAAATATCTCAACTTCATTTAAAGGTTCTTGCTTCCCCCAGAAAGGCAGCATGACTGGCCCCTTCAGTTCCCAGCCTAGCTTGTCCATGTGTTCCCTCACCCCTTACTTCCTAGGTTACACTCAGTCCTCCTCAGACTGAAATGAGGCAGGGCCAACCTGAGAAGACTGAAGGGTGAATGGTCTGATTGACTTGTACTCTCCTGGAGTGACAGATAGTGCTCAAAAGAATGCTACTGCCATTATCCAAGCCTGGCCATCCATTCATTGAAAGACCCAGGCAGCAGCTCCAGGCACTGCTGGTCAGTGCTTAGAGCAGCAGTCCCCAACCTTTCAGGCACCAGGGACCAGTCACATGGAAGATGATTTTTTCCTCGGACGGGGGTTAGGGGTAGATAGTTTACTAGAGCACACAACTCATTGTAGATCCCTCACATATGCAGTTCACGAAGTGGTTCGTGCTCCTGTGACAATCTAATGTCGCTGCTGAGCTGACAGGAGGAGGAGCTCAGGCAGCAGCTCCAGCAATGGGGAGCAGCTGTAGACACAGATGAGGCTTCACTTGCTCACCCACTGCTCGCCTCCTTCTGTGCAGCTCAGTTCCTAGCATTCCACAGACAGGTACCAGTTTATGGTCCAGGATGAGGCGGATCCCTGCTTTAGATGACTTAAGAATGTAAGCCCCCTTGGGAACCAGCAGTTAGTGTAATGGCTATGTCGCTGGACTCCCACGTAGTCGACCGTGGTTCGCGTCCCGGACCCGGTGGCTTAAAACACGCCAGGCGCGTGTGCGTGCGTGCCCAAGATCCCGAGAGGAGAATGGAGGAGAAGGGATTGCAGCGTGACCATCCCCCCTGGGGGGTGATTTCTCGCTTTCTGTCTCTCTGTCTCTCTCTGGCTGCCTGGCGAGTGCACGCGCCCTATAGCAAAAACCTCTCCCCCCCCAAAAAAAAGAACATTTCAGGCACCAGGGACCAGTCACATGGAAGATGATTTTTTCCTCGGACGGGGGTTAGGGGTAGATAGTTTACTAGAGCACACAACTCATTGTAGATCCCTCACATATGCAGTTCACGAAGTGGTTCGTGCTCCTGTGACAATCTAATGTCGCTGCTGAGCTGACAGGAGGAGGAGCTCAGGCAGCAGCTCCAGCAATGGGGAGCAGCTGTAGACACAGATGAGGCTTCACTTGCTCACCCACTGCTCGCCTCCTTCTGTGCAGCTCAGTTCCTAGCATTCCACAGACAGGTACCAGTTTATGGTCCAGGATGAGGCGGATCCCTGCTTTAGATGACTTAAGAATGTAAGCCCCCTTGGGAACCAGCAGTTAGTGTAATGGCTATGTCGCTGGACTCCCACGTAGTCGACCGTGGTTCGCGTCCCGGACCCGGTGGCTTAAAACACGCCAGGCGCGTGTGCGTGCGTGCCCAAGATCCCGAGAGGAGAATGGAGGAGAAGGGATTGCAGCGTGACCATCCCCCCTGGGGGGTGATTTCTCGCTTTCTGTCTCTCTGTCTCTCTCTGGCTGCCTGGCGAGTGCACGCGCCCTATAGCAAAAACCTCTCCCCCCCCAAAAAAAAGAACATAAGCCCCAAACTGTACCACACATACATGGTGCATACTTGTGGCTCTCTGGGTGGTCCCACGAAAGCTCCTCTCACTGATCTTAAAGGGAAGGAAAAGCACTCACACCTCTTCCGCAGGGGATGGTGAGACTCATAACCCCTATATCTTTCTCCAAATACTCCCTTCACAATACCTCTTGGCCTCTCTCATTTAGTTAATAGGGTAAAAGTACTATGTCAGCTAAAGGTTGCAAAACCAGTTTCCCTTTCAAACCAGCTTCAAGCTCTTGCAACTCACTTTAGAACTGGAACTAGTTAGCACTTGTTCTGGAGACTGGGCTAAAACTGAGGCAAACAATCCAATTTTAACATTCCTTTATGTACATTTGTTTTTACAAAATGTGTATGTTTCCTCCATTAGAAATATAATTCCAATGAGTAATAGGCTAGGATGACATCTGTTTTGTTTACCACTGACTCTCTAAGACACTAAATAAATATTTATTAAGTGACTGAAAAATACTCACAAGTCTACACACACCTTAAATCTCAAAACTCCAGAAACTAGATTTATTTTATAACTTTGTATACTATTTCCATTTTCTCCAGAATATCTCAGCATTATGGCTATACTACAATTTTTACAAAAACATGAGTATAAGATTCACTAGAAAAATCTATGCAGCAAATATAATCTAAAGTGAAACATTACACAAGCATCTTTCATTCAATCCCACAAATGTTTTTCAGTTGCCAGAGAGCACGTGCACTTATCCAGAAAGAGACAGAGAGAAAGAGAAAGAGGGGAAAAGCACCCCTTGATAAGACATAGTCACACCACAATATCTTCTTCTCTGTTTCTCCCTCCTGTCAGGTTTAGGCACAAGTGCACAAGGACTCAGCATGCTTTTCTTATTTTTTTCCCTTCTTTTCTCTCTTTTTTTTTTCTTTCAGTTTTTGCTATAGGACACATGTGCTCACCACAGAGAGACAGAGAGAAAGAGAAGGAAAGTGAGAAATTACCTTCGGGGTGTGGGGTGCTGGTGGTGACCTTAATCCTTTTCTTCCAGTCTCCTCTAGGGATTTTGGGCACACATACATATGTTCCTGGTGTGATTTTCAAGCTACTGGGTCCAGGACACAAAACCCACAGTCAGCCATGTAGGATCCAGTGCCTTAACCTCCAAGCCACCTGCTGGCCCTAACATGTTTTTTAAGCCACTGGGGCTAGGACTCAAACCACAGTCAACCATGCAGGATCTGACTCCCTTAACCACTAGGCTAGGGAGCTGACTCTCAACAAATATTTATTGAGTCTCTCCTAGGAGCCACGTATGTGCTAAGTACTGGTGTGCAGCAATGAACAAAACTCACAGTCAGGACTTCATGGAGCTTATAGTCTACTGGATGAAAGCAGCCAAACAAAAATACTACACAGTTCATTTCAAATACGGTAAAGAAATGCATAGAGTGTATGATAGGGAATAACAGAAGGAAGCAGGAACCTATTTAGAGTGGTCAAGGAGAATTTCTCTGAACAAAGGATATCCAGGCTGAGACCTGAAGATAATCAGTAGCCACCCTGGGGAGGAGGAAAATGGAGAAGATTCCTCCTAACAGAGAGAAGAGCAAAAACAAAAGGCCCTGAAACTGTCTTTAATCTGAGGAGTGCAGAGGGATAAGAGATGGACAAGGCAGTCCTCACTGTTTTTTTACTAGACACATAATTTTCTATAACAAAAAGATATTAACATACTGCTCTCTAATTTTAAAAAGATTGAACTACTTTGGACCAGCAGGTGGTGTGGAGGTTAAGGTGCTGGATCCCACAGGGCCAACTTCACAGTTCAAGTCCCAGACTCAGTGACTTGAAAATCACTCCAGGCACATAAGTATGCATGCCCGAAATCCCAAGAGGAGAATGGAAAAGAAGGGACTGCAGGATGGCCATGCCCCCTTCTGTGCTCTGTCTTCAGCAAATGCATACACCCATAGGGGGAAAAAAAGTTGAACTATTTTGACACTGGAACTGGATATTATATCTTGGTTCTAATTTTTCCTGAACCTAGGAATTGAAAAATGTCATCCCTGCTCTCCTATCCCACCTGATAAGGAAAGCAAATCTATAAGGAGTCTTCAAAAAGTCCATGGTCAGTGAGTATATGAAGAATACTATGCATGGAATACATTCATACCTTCATCTTCTTTTTCCACAAACCCTTTGAAGTCCCCTCATATGTATTTAAATATACTTCAGATTTATTATTTATGCCATATCTTATTCTTTTTAGAGAGAAATTTTTGCTATAGGGTGCATGTGTTCACCAGAGAGACAGAGAGACAGAAAGAAAGAAATCCCCCCCCCAAGGGGATGGCCATACTGCAATCTCTTCTCCTCCATTTTCCTCTCGGGACCTTGGGCACACATGCACAGATCCCAGTGTGAGTTTTTTTATTTTTTTCTTTTAGAGAGATTTTTTTGCTATAGGACACATGTGCTCACTAGAGAGACAGAAAGAGACAGAGAGCAAGAAATGGCCCCCCAGGAGGGATGGCCATGACACAATCCCTTCTCCATTCTCAGGACTGTTGGCATGCAAACACATGCTCCAGGCATGAGTTTTAAGCTGCCGGGTCCAGGACTCAAACCAGAGTCAATTATGTGAGAGTCCAGCAATGTAACCATTACACCATCTGCTGGTTTCCTATGTCGTATCTTAATCTTCGGTGTAACCCTGTGAAGTTAAACTGAGGAAGAGAGAAGTGAAGTAATTTTCCCAAACTCACAATACTAGGAAGTGGCAGAGCTGAGACTGAAATTCTGCTCTGTGTACATTCTTGCATCATGAGATTCAAAATGGAAAGTAGTATCAATATTTGAGAAGCCCTGAGTCACCAATGGGAAGTGTGACACCTTACATTCAGACTTCTAAAAATCTCTGCAAATTAGAATCCCAAGTAGCCACAATGAATTGGTTCAATGGATGGTGTTAAATAATGGTTGTACATCTGAGTAGGTAGAAGTGACAGTGGCAACATTTTTCAGCTTTATTAACATCTGAAATATGACAAAATAGGTGATTTATAAATGTCTGCTGGACATAAGATCAGATGTGGGCTCAAAGTCATGAAACCAGTAACATTATGGTCAACTGCAGAAATCTCCATGATTTGCCAACCTCAGAAAAGTTTACTAGCCTGTTTTCATTTACCAAGTCCTGCTTAATTACAGATGATGACATTTTTTAAGATTTTTTTTTTTTTGCTACAGTATGTGTGTGCTTGCTGGAGAGAGAGACAGTAAGAGGGAAAGTGAGAAATCACCCCCCCCATGCTGCAGACCCTTCTCCTTCATTCTCCTGGTATTTGGGGCACACATTGCACACGCGCCTAGAATAATTTTCAAGTCACTGGTTCTGGGACTCAAACCATGGTCCGACATGAGAATCTAGTGCCTTAACCACCCTGTCACCTGCTGGCTCCAGATGATGACTTTTTTAGCTATCTATTGTCTGTATAAACTCTCTCAACCCTCACCACTGTATAAATCTACTTGTTTTCATTCGGCTGTTTGAGAAACTCACAGACCCCTTCTGCCTAGTTCAAGTTCAAGTTGTATGTAAAGGTTATACCTGGAGTAGTAAGAATACCATAGGGACCAGCAAACACAAACCCAAGTACGGGTGTGGACTGGAAGTAGTTCTAGGTGTAAAGCAGAGACCAATAACAGCAGTGGAAATCCATGAATCCTCACCCTTTCCTCACTGCTGACATGACTCTTCTACACTCTTGCTCACCCTCCCTACATGCTCTGCTCTCTCATAGCACCTGCTCTGCCTAAGGTTGGCTTTCACGCTGTGGCCTCTTGTGGGGCCTCTCCAGCTGTTCCACATTCCAGCTTTTGAGTCTCACCTCCCCACTCCTTTATTATATAATGCTGCCCATGTCTTGGTGGTCAAATTTCTGTGAAAAAGAGAGCGAGACAGATGCTGATTGGCCTAATTCATCTTTGGCCTCTTTTAATAATCCCTTAGTCCAATCATCTATATCCCAGGAGGTAAGTGGGCCATGCGACACAAAACATAGCGATGCCTCTCTCACCTGCACCCACGACTGTGGCAGTTTCCCTTAAAGGGGGACGTGGCTCGGACATGCATGGGGACATTTCTAGCACATGACTTTCCTTGCTGATAACGCTGTCACGTGTTTTCGTGCCATTCTGATTTCAGTTTACCGCCCCAAGGCCCAAGGACAGCATCTCTCACGAGTTTTCTCCTTTCAAATACATTAGACTGCAAGGAGAAACATACTTCTGCCAATCACACTGACTTCATGAGTAGCATAAGCCGCTGCCTCTCACAAGAATGTTATCATTCACTTCAGATTTTCTAATCCCAAGGAAGAAGCTCCCAAAGGTTAAAATTTACAATTTTCTCTTCCTCGGTTGAAAACTCTTACAATCACGTAATGATAGAGTAAAAGTGCCAGTACTCAAGAAGGCAATCCAAGTCTCTGAGGAAGTCTGTTCCAGCCTTTCCACGTGGGATTAGACCGAGCAGTTATCTCGTCCCTGCAGGTCGCTGTGGTAAGGACCATCACGGGGCACTCCCTTATGTCTGTAGGGCACAATCATGGTAGTAAACAGTTGCAGCAGGGTCAGGACTGGTTGACAATCCTAATCCTGTTGCTTATTTCTTTTTTAACTTAAAGTTTTTTTCAGTTTTTATTCATGATAGAGAGTACATGCATGCAAGCAAAGGAGAGAGAGATAAAAGACCCTGGACAGGGTCCCATTTCTCTTGATCCCCTCCCCACAACCCTCCAGAATTTGGGGCACATGTGTGCATGCATGTTTTTAGGCCCATCCAGGGATCCAAACCCATGGTTGATGGCGTGGCTTCCAGCACTGCACTTCAGCTCACTAACTGCACCACCAGGCTGTGCAGTGGCTTTTTTCTATCTATGGCCCATTTACTGATTTTCAGTAATTTGTAATGAATGAACGATGTTAAATTAGGATGCTAGATTCAGATTTTCCCAATGCCTTAAACTATGTGAAAGCTGAAACATATTTGTTAATAGCTCTTCCCAAAGAGCTTGGTAGTAGTATTTTTTAGCTAGGAATCAAGGGAGTCTAGCATTTGTTCCCCCTAATGGAAACACATGGATGAAGTTATCTCTGAAAGATGATCTTAACCCTAAGCATAAAAAAGCAAGAGGGGGACCAGCAGTTAGCATAATGGCCATGTCACTGGACTCCCATGTAGTCAACCGCAGTTCAAACCAGGCACATGTGCATGCGTGCCCAAGATCCTGAGAGGAGAATGGAGGAGAAGGGATTATGGCGTGGTCATCCCCCCTGGGGGGTGATTTCTTGCTTTCTGTCTCTCTGTCTCTCTCTGTCTTTCTAGTGAAAGCACATGCCCTATTTCAAAAACCTCTCAAAAAAAAAAAAAAAAGCAAGAGGGAACAGCTGGTGGTGTGGTTATTAAGGCAGCTGAATCCGATGTGGCTGATGGCATGGTCCAAGTCCCAGACCCACAGGGTTGAAAAACATGCAAGGACGCATGTGTGTGCATGCCCAAAATCCCAAGAGGAGACACGTACGGGAAGGGATTGTGGTGTGGCCGTCTCCCCTGGAGGATACACTCTCACTTTTTTTTTTCTCTCTCTCTCTACCTGGTGAGCACATGTGCCTATAGCAAATTTTTAGAAAAAAGAAAGCAAAAGCTTAGCAAGGTTTGTGTTTTCCCACATCCCACAGGGCCTTGTTCTGTCTAGACATCACCTCCAGCACGTTCCACTGAAAACCAAAGAGCCATGAAAAGATCTGGGCTCTGTGCAACCACCTCACTTATACATTTAGGTCCTCAGGTAAATCAAAAGTGTCTGTGAATGTTTTAAAGCTTTGCCTGGGCAAGGAAGAGGAGCACCATTTTCCACACTCTACTTAAAATACTTCAAGTGGTAAACTTTAAGTCCTTGCACATCTAAAACATTTTTCTTTGCATTTTGCCCTCTCACGTAAATATTTCTTGGGCTAGGTATAGTATTTCAATCAATTAAAAAGTATTTTTGGGGCAAGCAGGTGGCACAGAGGATAAGGTGGTTGAATCTCACATGGCCAACTTCACAGTGGGAGTCCTAGACCCAAAAGCTTGAAAAAACACACTGGACGGGTGGGTATACATGCCCCAAATCCCAAGAAAATGTCTATCTGCAATCCCCCCAGGGGCGTGATTTCTCACTTTCCCTCTCCCTTAGCTCTCTCTCTAGCAAGTACATGTGCCCTAAAGCAAAAACTAAAAATAATAATCATTATAATAATAATATTCAGCCCAGCCACAAGTGGCACAGGTGGCAGGGTGCTGCTACACAACACCAGAGCCTATGGGGAAGTCGGAGTTTGCATCTCAGTGGACCTGAACGTGTCCAGGCCCAGGATCCTGGCTAGCTGAAAGGCTATGGGAGAGGAAAGCAACATGGTGAGACCCTGACAGGGGTCTCTGTCTCTCTCCCCTGAAATATATAAAACTTTTTTTTTCCTGGAGGGAACATGCACTCATGAGAGAGACGGAGAAAGCAGGAGAGGAGAAAGCACCCCCATAGGGAATGACCATGTCCCTTCTCCCTCTCTTCAGGATTTTAGGCACACATGCACATACTCCCAGTATATTTCTCAAGTCATCAGGTCCAGAACTTGAACTGGTGGTCAGCCACGTCAGATCCAGTTGCCTTAACCACCAGGCTGTGAAGCCACTCCAATAAGTAGAAGTTTTCTTTAAAATTCATCTTCCCTTGGTCTGGCCCTGTGTCCTAATGGTTGAGAGAACTGGATCCCACTGACCGACCACAGGTTGAGTCCTGGACCTACGGGCTAGAGAAACACGCCAGAGCATGCATGCCATGCACACCCCCAATTCCAACAGGATGGAAAATGGGGGAGAGGGGACTTTAGCATGACCACAAACCCACTGGAGACTGCTTTCTCCCTCCACCCCTGTCTGACCAGCTCATTTGCTCTCTGGCAATTAAAAAAAAAAAAAAAAAAAAAACACAATTTCCCTCTTATCTTTGAAAGTATTGTTGCATTGCCTTTGAAGCCTGCGTTACAATAAAAGGTCTCATTACTTCTTTGTAGACTTCTTTTTCTTTTCTATCAGAAAAGCTTTTTAGAATTTTCTCTCTATCCTTTGTCTTCCCAAATGTCACCATAACGTATTTAGGTGGTAGGCCTTTTATAATTTATTCTACCTGCACTTGATGGATTGTTCCAATCTGCAGCCTTTTATCTTTTCAGTTCTAGGAAACTGTTCTTCTTTAATTCCTTTCTTTTCTCCTTTTCATTTTCTCCATTCCATCTGGAATTCCTATTAGGCAGATACTGAGTTCCTAAATCTATATTCCATGTGGCCTTTTTTTCTCAGCATTTCCTAGCTTTTAAACTTATTTATTTATTTATTTCCTTGAGAGAGGGGTAGACAGGCACCCCACCAGGGTCTTCACACCACAATCCATCCCCAGCTCCAGCCAGCCAGGATCATGGTACACACACACCCAGCATGCACAGGAAGACCTCAAGCTGTGAACTGCAGACCCTCCCCGGGGGCACCACATTACAGAACATTGCATTATGCTGTCCCACAGCAGTGGCTTTTCTCACCATTTCTAATTCCTTGATCTTTCCTCTATGTTCTTAAAGAATTTCACAGCTTGCTTTTGCAGCTAATTTGCTCTTTGGCTTTATCGTTCTGTTAAGCAGCTCAGAAATTTTGTTATTCATCTTAACAACCATATTTTTAACTTCCAATAGCTGTTTCTTTCATTTTTTTTCTTTTTTTTTTTTCTTTTTTTTTTTTTTCACCTCTATGCTCACCAGATAGAGGCAGAGGAACAGAGAGAGGGAGAAGGAGAAAGCACTCCCCAGGGAGGCGTGGTCACACCACAATCTTTTCCATTTCTCCATCACACTGGGATTTTAGACATGCACACGTACACACCCAGTGTGTTTCTCAAGCCACCAGGGCTGGGATTTGAACCATGATTGCCCATGTGGGATCTGGCTCTCTTAACCACTAGATCATGGGGTTGGCTTACCCAATATTTCTGTTTCACAGTCAAAAAAACATCATTGCAGGCCATCTGGTAGTGTGGTGATTAAAGCAGCTGAATTCCACACAGCCCACACTGTGTGGATTGAGTACCAGCCCTGGTGGCTTGAAAAACATGCCAGGCATGTGTGTATACAAAACCCAAAAACCCGACAGGAGAAGGAAATGGAGGAGAAGGGACTGCAGTGTGGCCTATTGGGACTTCTTTCTTATTCCCTCTCTCTCTCTCTCTCTCTCCCCCCACCCCCCCCTCTACAGTGAGTGCCCACAGCCTCTGGCAAATTACAAAAAAAAAAAACAAAAAACGAGTGCAACATTGCAAATCTTTAATATATTTGTTTTAGAATCTTTTTCTGCTTGCTATATTAACTGATTTCTCAGTATTCTATTTCTTGAATTTGGCATTTCTTTCTTTTTTTTTTATAATGAAGTCTTTCTTTTTAAAGAATTATTTCATTTTATTTATCCATTTATTAATTTGACCAGAAAGGGACAGAGAGAGAGGTTAGTGAGAGAGTGAGCCACAAGGCCCAGGACTCAAACCGCAGTCAGACATGTGGCAGTCCAACGCCCTGAACCACCACACCACCTGCTGGCCCCAGATTTCTTTTCTCATGGTATTTATTTTCCTAAAGTATTTGGTGTAGCTGACAGACCGGTCACTTTTTTAAAAATTATTAATTTAATTTATTATTATTTGAAATTTGCTATAGAACACTTGCGCTCACCGGAGAGAAAGAAAGAAAGCAAGCTGCCAGGTCTGGAACTTGAACCACAGACAGCCATGTCACAGTTTAGCGCCTTAACCTTCGTGCCACCTGCTGACCCCCGAGATTGATCACGTTTGTACTTGATCATTTCTATGCTTCTGGGGCTTTTGTTTTGAAATTTTCCTTCATGAGTGAGGAGACCCTGGTCAGCGTCTCGTTATGCTGCAGCCTTCCCTCTATCCTCTCCTCCTCAGCTCACAGGCTCGTCTGGCATGTTTAGGTCAACCTGGATCCAAACCCTGGGCTTTCCCATGTGACTCCAGTCTCTGGCAGAGGCTCCCTACTGCCTGCACCATCCGTAGGCCTGCTGCTTGTTTTACCGACTCTGGTAAAGGTCGGGGAGGGGCAGGACATGCAGTTTCTGGCAGTGGTGACTTCCTGAAGTCAGTAGCAGCTACCTGGAGAAAATCAGTCTCTTTATTCCCAGCACCCGTATCTACAACTTCAGTCAAGAAGCCAGTGCCAGTGAATTACATGATATGCGAATCTCAGTAAAACTACTTTTTTCAAAGGTGATGCCACAAACTGATGGAAGAAGAGATTGACACATGGGACTGCTACATGGCTGACCATGGTTCAAGTCCTGGACCTGGTGACTTGCTTGGGACCAGCAGGTGGCATAATAGTTACATCACTGTACTTCCACATAATCAACCATGGTTCAAGTCCTGCACCCGGTGGCTTAAAACTCACGCCAGCTGTGTGTGCATGTATGCCCCAAATCCTGAGAGGAGAACAAAGGAGAAGGGATTGTGGCATGGTCATCCCCCGGGAGGTGATTTTTTGCTTTCTGTCTCTCCGGTCAGCACACGTGCCCTATAGCAAAAACCTCTCTTAAAAAAAAAAAAAAAAGAAGGGACCAGCAGTTAGCATAATGGCTATGTTGCTGAACTCCCATATAGTCAACTGCGGTTCGAGTCCCGGACCCAGTGACTTAAACTAACACCGGGCGCATGTGCGAGGGGAGAATGGAGGAGAAGGGATTGCGGCACCCCTGGGGGGGTGACTTCTCACTTTCTGTCTCTCTCTGTCTGTCTGATGAGTGCACACACCCTATAGCAAACAAACAAACAAACAAACAAACAAACAAAACCTCTCCAAAAAAAAAGTGTAAGAAAGAGAAATAAAGTAAAGCGCAAACAGGAAAAACTAATTTATGCTGTTAGAAAAAAGAATGGAGAGGGAGGGCAGCCAGTGGTTAAGGCAACTGGATCCCACATGGCTGACTCTGCAGTTCAAGTCCTAGACCCGATGGTTTGAAAACCATGCCAGGCATGTGTGCATGCCCCAAATCCTGAGAGAATAGAGGAGAAAGGCCATCCTCCCCTGGGAGAAAGGGGTGCTTTCTCACGCTCTCTCTTTCTCCGTCTCTCTCTGGTGAGTTAGCACATGCATCCTACAGCAAAAACTAAAAAAATAAAAAAAGGAGTGAAGAAAGGTTGGAGTCATCCTCAGAAGGTTTATGACTGGAAGAGGGTACAAGAAGGTCTTCCTGGATCTTGGCCCTGCTCTGTTGCTCTGTTTCTTGCTCTAGGAGCTGATCATATGGGTGTATGAAGTGTGAAATTCTTCACTGAGAGGTACACTTACAACTTGTGCATGTTTATGAATGTTATAGTTCAGTTAAAAGTGGTTTTCCTTGGGCCAGCAGGTGGTGTGGAGGCTAAGGTGCTGGATCCCACATGGCTGACTGTGCCATTTAAGTCCCAGACTTGGCGCATGTGCATACATGCCCAAAATCCCAAGAGGAGACTGGAAAAGAAGGGATTGCAGCATGGCCATCTCCCCAGGGAGTGATTTCTCACTTTATCTCTTTCTCTCTCACTCTCTCTCTCTGTTTTTCCCTGGCAAACGGGGGGCGAGAGGGAGGGGGAGAGAGTTGTTTTTCTTTCTGTTTTTACCCTGAATGTAAAGCTGGTCCCATAGTGCAGCAGTTAAGCACTGTGCATAGAAAGCCAGATCCCACATGGTCAGCCAAGGCTCAAATCCCACCCCAGCAGCTAAAAAACACAAAGAGCACGTGTGCACATGTGTCCTAAACCCTGACAGGATGGAGAAACAGAGGAAAAACTTGCAGTATGACTATACCCCACTAGGGAGTTCTCTCTCTCTCTCTCCCTGGGGAGTGACCATGACCTCCAGCAATAATAAACGAATAATTAAGAGAATAGTTAAAAAAAAAAACTGCTCCTTTTTAAAAAGCTGAATTTAGATTATTTTGAATTCTCTAGTCACCTTATAAAGAGAGAGCTATTAATTTACTTTAACTATAGTTTTAAAATCCGATTATTAAGTATGTCAAAAATCTGGAAAATCAGATCATATAGTGGGTCTCCACTTCTGGTAATAGTGGAACAAGTCAGTAAGACCAATATTTCTGCTGAGCAACTAGACAAGTAGAACAAATATGAAACATCTCCTTGAAGTAATTGAAGCATTAAAGCTATTGCCAGGCCAGAAGCTGGTGAAACACAGAGGTCAAGAGAGGTAAGTACTGCTTTTGTCAGTTCTGGAAGAAGTGGCTGAGAAGCATTTTTGACAACCTCTCAGGGCTGGAGGGACAGAAACTGGAATCCAGGGTCAACTGGGGAAGAAGGTGGAAGGGAAGAAAGCTCCTTTGATTTGGGTTGAAGCCTTAATAGGCAGCAATCCAGAAGGAAAAATGAACCAGAAGCACAGGATTATGGCCATGGTCCAGGGCTGGCTGGAACTGGGAGTGGATAGCGGATTCAAGACCCTACTGGGGGTGCTGTCATGCTCTCTTTCCTTCATAAGGAATAAACCTTTTTTTTTTTTTAAGAAGCTTTTGCCTCAGGGCACATGCACTCACCAGAGAGAGAGAGAAAGAGAGAGAGAGGCAGACACAGTGAGAAGGAAAGTGAGACATCTCTCCCCAGGGAATTGCACGCTACAATTCCTTCTCTTCCATTCTCCTGGGATCTTGGTCACACACGCACATGCACCCAGCATGAGTTTCAAACCACCAGGCCCAAGATTTGAACTGCAGTCAACTATGTGGGAGTCCAGCAACTTCACTGCTACACCACCTGCTGGTCCCAGGAATAAAGTTTAGAAAGAAAAAAAAAAATGCACGAGTTTAGTTTGTTTTGTTTTGTTTTACTTTTTATTTTACTCTGAAGCTCAAGTTTAAAAATAAAAAGTCTTAGAAAAGTTTACATTTAGTTTTTTTTTTTTTTATCTTTTTTTTTTTTTTTTTTGGAGAGATTTTCACTGTAGGGCGCGTGCGCTCGCCAGACAGACAGAGAGAGACATAGAGACAGAAAGCGAGAAATCACCCCCCAGGGGGGGATGGTCACGCCGCAATCCCTTCTCCTCCATTCTCCTCTCGGGATCTTGGGCACGCACGCACACGCGCCCGGCGTGAGTTTTAAGCCACCGGGTCCGGGACACGAACCGCGGTCGACTACGTGGGAATCCAGCGACATAGCCATTACGCTAACTGCTGGTTCCCTAGTTTTAATGAAGATTAGCTGTATACTGATTGAGCCAACTCAGAAGAGAGACCGATGATTGGAGACCAAGTGCATGAATTCTGATGACTGGAAAATCCAACAACAGGAGGCTGGCATCTAGTCCTATGTTACAATGTGGCTGACAGGAGCAGAAAGGAAAGCAGGAGGGTGTGGAGACAGAGTTGACTTTCCTTCACTCTTCATGGTGGTGAAATGAGAAAGGAAAAAGAGCCAAGAATTTAAAGAAGCACTGTAGGCTCATGATTCTGAAGACAATGGATTCCTAACCACACCAATAGTGTGGTTCTGGGATTTCCCTTTGCAGTCAAAACAGAGGGACTAACAGACTGAACCAGGAATTTTGTTTCAGTGGACACATGAACAAAAAGATAAAAGGACAAAGGAGTGGAAGGTACTGGCAACAGAACACTGAAATGAAATGTAGGTATAAAGTGTGGATAAGCAAAAACAAAAACAAAAACAAAACTAGCAGCATTCTGATGGAGAAGAATGGAGCGAAAGTCTCAATGCCACAAAAAGGTGTGGAGGGAACAATTTAATAAGAAAGCTGAGTGAGACCTGCCCCATGGTCACATGGTTGAGGGAGTTGAATCCCTCATGGTCAACTGCGGTTCAAGTCTCAGCCTCAGTGGCTTGAAAAACACACTGGGTGTGTTCAAGTCACCCAAAGTCCCAACAATGGAATGGAGAAGTGGAGAAGAAAGGATTGCAATGTGATCATGCCCCATTGGGGAATGCTTTCTCCCTGTTCCTCTCTCTGTGTGGTAAGTGCAGGCATGCTCTGGTAATTTAAAAGAGAGAGAGAGAAATAAAGCAAACTGAGTGAATAGGAGGTTGACATCGTATATATGAAATTGGAGAAGTGGTTCTCCCCACTAATGAACCTACCCAAGTATCACGTCATATATGTATGTGTGCGCATATGTGCGTATAGTATAAATAGCTTCAACTTAAAATAGTACTTGCTATACAAAGTTTAATTTTTACTAGCCTCAGGATACTGTTGAAAAAAATTCAAAATATTCAGCTTACATGTCAGCCACAAAATCTTTCAATGATAATATACCGTTTTGAAGAAAGCAAAAAAACAAATATCACCAATCTAGGTCAACCTGTTAATTTTACAGGAAGGGAAACACACTTCTGGAATCAAGTGATTTGCCCAAATTCAGTGATTTGCCATAACAATTAAAACTTTAAAAATAAATGAAACTTCACAGATAACATTTTTCGTCTAAGGAAAAATAGCTTTCTCTGGAGAGTCCTCCAGGTTTTGCATACATAATAGTTTTTGTTTTTTCTATTGTTGAGTGGTATTCCATGACATAGATGTACCTGTTTTTGGTCTTTCTTGTTTTTTTGTTTGTTTGTTTGTTTGTTTTTTTGAGAGATTTTTGCTATAGGGCATGCATGCTTGCTAGAGAGATAGAGAGATAGAAAGATAGAAGTCACCCCCACCAAGGGAGGATGGCCACACCGCAATCACTTCTCCTTCGTTCTCCTTTCGGGATTTGGGGCATGTACCCACACACACCCCATGTGAGTTTTAAGCTGCTGGGTCCAGGAGTCTAAACACAGTCAACTACGTGGGAGTCCAGCGATGTAACCATTACGCCATCTGCTGGTCCCTTTACTCGTTTTTTTTAAAGACTCTTCACCTGTTGAAGGATATCATTTTTCCAGTTTTTGTCTTTTTTTTTTTTTTTTTTACTGACAGAGGGCACGTGGATAAACACAAGGTGGGGGGGGCACATTTGATAGGGTCTTATCATGCCATGATCATCTTTTCCAAGTCCTCCAGCTCCTCAGGATCCTGGGTGCACACTTCCAACACTCCAAACCCGCAGTCAGCTATATGGCTTCCAGCCTTGTAGAGCACTGTTACTGCTGTGCCACAGCAGTTGGGCCTAGTTTTTAGCTATTGGGTTATCAGGAAAGTTATGAGCTATTTTGCATCATGACTTTCCTGATGACCTACTATTTTGAATAAGCTGATATGAACATTAGAAAGAAAGAAGGCCTGCCTGGGGCCTGATGGTTTAGGGAGCGGGATCCCACATGGCCAACCATGCAGTTCAAGTCCTTGGTCTGGGGGCTTGAAAACCACATGGGGTATGTATGCGTGCATGCTCCAAACCCTCCAAAGGAGGGAGAGATGGAGGTAAAGGAATTGCAGTGTGACCACACCCCACTGGGAAGTGCCTTTTCTCTCTCCCTCTCTGTCTCTCTCTGATGAGCACACATACCCTCTGGTAAATGAAAAAAGGAAGGAAGGAAAGAAAAAAAGAAGGAAGGGAGGGAGGAAGGACTTCAGAAGAGAAGGAAATAAAGATCACTCCTGATCTTTCCAAATAGAACTATTTTACAATTGCCAATTTTTCTTATACATTTTCCAAAATCATTATTTGTTGTGCTTGCAAAAATTGCATTCATCATGCTTACACATTGAATATATTTTATATGATTTATAAATCTCTGCCTAAAGGCCTCAACTAGTAATCCCTAGAACTGTTAATATTTCTTTCATGGTCAAGACTTATCAAGGAAAAAAGGATATGCTGGGATCAATATCAAAGCTACATTTTATTTCTAATTTAATTCTTTGTAAACTTCTTTGTGGCCTTCAAAAGCCTTTAGAAATTCTCAGATTTGAACTTTTTAATATAAAACCACTACAACTAATTTAAAATCCCAAAATATAAACTATCCTCATTGGCAGATTCTGTATTTACAAATTCACTTACTAGTTAAAATTTATTTGTACCCCAAAGTCAATGCATTTTCAAGGTCATTTGAGGACATATGCAGAGTGGCAAAAAATTAGAGTCCCTGGGGGGGTGAGTCACACATTTCCAGCTGAGGTCAAACAAGACAATGTTCTACCTTCTTTTTTTAAAATAATTTTTTAAAACGTTATTATTATTATTAATAATAATTTGCTATAGAGCACATGTGCTCACCAGAGAAATAAAGAGAGAGAGAGAGAAGGTGAGAAAGCAAACAGCCAGGTCCGGGACTCGAACCAGTCAACCATGTGGGAGTCCAGCACTTTAACCACCACGCCACCTACTAGCCCTTCTACCTCCTTTTTTGTTTTTATACTGTAAACAAGTCCCCAAGATCTATTTAGTGCCACATTCTTTATTTTTTATACTTTCTTTTTTAAAAGAATTATTTAATTTTATTAATTACTATTATTATTGTTGTTAATTTGACCAAAGAAAAGGAGACAGAGGGAAAGTGAGAAAGCAAGCCACTGGATCCCAAACTTGAACCGTGGTTGGCTATGTGGGAGTCCAGCGTCTTAAACACTGTCACCTGCTAGTTCCAGATTTTTATACTCTTTCTTGATGATCTATTTCACTGTTTAAAATGGCCCCCAGCCATAGAGTATAAGCACTGTCTAATGTTCCAAAGTGCAAAAATGCTGTGATGTGCCTTACATAGAAAATATGTGTATTCAGTGAGCTTTTTTTTTAACTTTTTAAAATTTCATTTTCTCTTTTACATTCAATCACATTATTTAGCTTACAAACTGAATATTCAGGCATGAGTTACAGTGCTATTGGCCACAAATTCAATGCTAACAAATCAACTATATGTGTGTGTGTGTGCGTGTGTGTGTGTGTGTGTGTGTATGTGTGTATGATAAGGCATTTTTAAACAGAAACATACATAAAACAAGTTATGTCCTGAGTGTTAACAAAAATGTTGTGACTTGAGATTCGTAGGAACTTTGTATTTCCCCTAGGAGCAATGGCTCAATATTTGCTAATTCAGTATTCACAGCAATTTTATAGAACGTAACTACTCCAAATAATAAGACTCAATTCTATTTTTAATGTAACATCTTTATACACAAAAAGTTGAGTAAGAGACAGAACAACAGAGTTCTTTTTTTTTGGGGGGGGGAAGATTTTTGCTATAGTGTACATGTGCTCGCCAGAAAGACAGAGAGACAGAAAGGGAGAAATCACCCCCTAGGGGGATGGCCATGCTGCAATCCCTTCTCCTCCCTTCTCCTCTCAGGATCTTGGACACGCATGCAGAGACACCCAGTGTGAGTTTAAGCCACCGGTCCAGGACTCATACCATGGTCGACTACATGGGAGTCCAGTGACACAGCCATTACGCCATCTGCTGGTCCTGAAAGTTCATTTATTAAACCGAGCTCCCATCTTCCAATACACAGTATTACTGCATGAGTATACTCAAAAAATAAATCTGAATTTCAAATAAATGATTCAGAAAGTGAAATGCTAAAGTTCTATGGAACTTTATCTATTGATATTGAGCTACTATCATTCAATACCACCCCCAGCTAGGACACTGAGGTAAATCAGTCTTTCGCCATTATTTGGAGCACAGAGGCAGGCTTCAGCAGTTGAAACTTGGAGGTATCAGAATAAGAAAAGGAGAAAGTAAGTTCAAAATGGACAGCCGGAGCAAGGTCTTGCTGAATGCAAGAAAGTAGAAAGAATCTGTGTCCTGACGAGCCAAAGTTCATCTAAAGGGATTGGGAACCAGCAGTTAACGTAATGGCTATGTCGCTGGACTCCCACATAGTCGACTGTGGTTCGCGTCCCAGACCCGGTGGCTTAAAAAACTCACGCCAGGTGCGTGTGCGTGCGTGCCCAAGATCCCGAGAGGAGAATGGAGGAGAAGGGATTGCGGCGTGACCACCCCCCCCCCCCCGGGGGGGGTTTTTTCCTCTCTGTCTTT
>NW_006203764.1:2853043-2853852 GCF_000334495.1 Tupaia belangeri chinensis
TAGTGAAAACCACACAAAAAAAAAAAAAAAAAGAGAGAGATAAAGAGCGAGTCTAACAGTGACAGGAAGGTAAATCTTGGCAAATTGGGAGGACTTTGAACGGCCACTCTAGTCATAAATTTTAGGAGTGTCACCAACTTTCTTCATGCTCTCCCTCTGAAAAATTATTTTACCCAATTGTGATGGTTATGTGTCAACTTGGCTAATCCACAGTAATAATATATTTAGTCAGATATTCTTGATGTTTCTGTGACATTTGAAAAAGATTAACATTTAAATCAGTATGCTTTGAGTAAAGCAGATTGCCCTCCATGAAGTGGGTGGGCCTTGTAAAATCAGTTGAAGGCCTTAGTTGAAAAAGACTGACCTTCTCCAAGAGAAAACTCTGCCAGCAGACTGCCTTCATGTCAAACTCTAACGCTTCCCTTGTTGGCAGCCTGCCAGCCTACGCTGTAGAGTTTGGACTTGCCAGATTCCACCGCGTGAGCCAATCCCTTGAAATAAACCTCTCAATATTTTTATATTTTTACTATAGGGTGTGTGCTCTTGCCAGAGAGAGATGATGGTGGAGCGGGGGAGTGACAAATCACCCCCCAGGAGGGATGGCCACACTGCAATCCCTTCTCCAGTCTCCTCTTGGTATTTTGGGCATGCACACACACGTCCAGTGTTTTTCAAGCCTCTGGGTCTAGGAGTTGAACTATGCAGTCAGCCATGTGGGATCCAGCCACCTTAACCTCCACACCACCTTCTGTCCCAAACCTATCTCTTCATATGTGTACACACACACACACACACACACACACACA
>NW_006203764.1:2854062-2854364 GCF_000334495.1 Tupaia belangeri chinensis
CGCAAACCACGGCTGACTACGGGGTAGTCCAGCGACATAGCCATTACACTAACTGCTGGTTCCCGAAACTTTTTTGAAAATAGAATTGAAGTACGAATTTATTTTGATGCAAAAGACTGAAATCCATGTAGTTTTTTTATAACACACATTTTCCTGGGACCAGCAGTTAGTGTAATGGCTATGTCGCTGGTCTCCCAACCATGGTTAGAGTCCCGGACCCGGTGGCTTAAACTCCCGCCGGGCCGTGTGCGTGCGTGCCCAAGATCCTGAGAGGAGAATGGTGGAGAAGGGATTGTGGCATG